>NW_028283671.1:495000-607817 GCF_059441095.1 Idiotropiscis lumnitzeri | reverse complement strand
AAATGCAGCTCAACACTGCATTGAATTAGAGCTTGATAAGCCTACACACAAAACATACAAAGCACATTGTGGCATGATTCTGAATGAGCCAATCTAGCATTTCAACATCTGTTCAACTGTTGGAATTTTAACGATTATCTGACTCTATTAACCAACATTCATCCAACAATTATGCGCGCTCGTTTTGGACACTGCATTGAATTAGAGCTTGATAAACCCACACACAAAACATACAAAGCACATTGTGGCATGATTCTGAATGAGCCAATCTAGCATTTCAATATCTGTTCAACTTTCATCTTGAATTTCTATTATTTAAATAACAGGCAACATTCAACAGTTAATATGTTTTGCTTTACTTACCCAAATCAAACACATCACAAAAAAGCCTTAAATGAGCTAGTGGAGTAGATTGTATTAATTTGAGTGAAAGCTTAAGTCTTTTGGAGAATTTTGGAGAGAGATCGAGGGACACTGTGTTTAGCGTCGTAGGCCCAATGCTAACAATATGTAGCTCGTTGTAAAGGTCCTCATAAAAATAAATAAAACACACAACGCTTATCAGTATTATTAAAAGGGTGATTATAATGTACTTAAGTTTTCCCCAAAATAATTCGAGTACGTACGTTGTTGATATACCCTCTGTGTTCTCGTCACTTATCATTTTAGCATACTGTGTTTTAGCTAACGCACCAAGCAGTTTTCCAACACAGGCAACCTTGAAAAATTACAAAACACATTGTAAAGTAAGTCTAAAAAATGAGAGCCAGACATTTACCCAAGATTAATTAATTAATTCAATTATCGTTCGGGACTCACCGTGCTTTCAGCTCTTCTGCCGCACCTCAAAGACCGCGTAGCTTGCATTCGCTCCTTTTCTCACAGTTTGAATATGCTGCCTTCAAAAGAATCTGTAATTTTGACAACTCCAACTTGAATCTACAAAAATCAAGCAATAAGGTAGAAATAACTTCAAATATACTTTGAATAAAGATCTTTCACAGCATACAGAATTAATAAAATAACATTAATTAATAATGTTGATTTTGTTTATTAAAAAAAAAGTAACTGTGTTGACTGTTGGATGTGGCTGACGATGCTGGACCTGCCTTGTCAAATAGTTCATAGATGACAATCTTAGCTGTCTGGAATATTATAAAATGTTATCTTGTCCCTTAAGGGTTATTAAGTCACAGTTGGGGGTACATGTAAATTCACAAAATATAACGTCCAGCCTTGTTAAATTTAGCATAGATAAATACATGAATTTAATTTTAATTTTAATAAATCAATCAATCCTCTGTACTGCTTCTTGTCCTCACAAGGGTCCCCGGGAGTGCTGGAGCCTATCCCAGCTGTCTTCGGGCAGTCGACAGGGTACACCCTGAACTGGTTGCCAGTCAATCGCAGGGCACACAGAGACAAGCAACCATCCGCTCTCACACTCAGACCTTGGACCAGTGACCAATCAACCTATCATGAATGTTTTTGGAAAGTGGGAGGAAACCGGCGAAAACCCTAGCAGGCACAGGGAGAACCTTGCACTTCTGTACTGTGATGCGGACTTGCTAACCAGTCCGCCACCGTGCCGCTTGTTCTAAAGAGTCCCAGAAAATAAAAACACCCGTCCCTTAGTCAAAAGCGGAAAAAGTCCAACAACAACCCGACCATAATTTGCATTGTTCCATAAGTTAAATCAATGTCAAACCTAATAAAAGCTGACTTCTGGTCCTCAAAAATCCTACACTTATTTTAGTCCTTTCACAATCTCGCAGCATAGGCTCCATGGCCATGTCTCTATCGTTTTGGCATCCATTGAATAGTTCTACTGAGAATAGTCTTCGGGTGGTTACTATTAGCATAGCATGCATTAAATATCAAAAAGGCTCCAGAACAAATTTTCAAACCCATGCCCGCTTAGCTCATCCATAACCCATACAGGACCCAGACATGGTTGACCAGCTCTAACCTATGCCCACTTATCCCACACATAACCCAAACAGGACCGATAAATGGTGACCACTTCTAACCCATGCCCACTTAGCCCACACATAACCCAAATAGGACCCAGACATGGTTGACCAGCTCTAACCCATGCCCACTTGGCCCATATACAGCCCATATGAGACCCTCACATGGTTGACCAGTTCTAACCCATGCCCACTTAGCCCACACATAACCCAAATAGGACCTATAAATGGTTTCAGTAGTAGATTCAGTAGTTTTTATCATTACAGCATTTTCCCCTCTGTATAATGGACAGACATTAGGAGTGTTTCCTTACACTTAGATACGTTTATACTGTGTATATTTGCATGCTTTTTATGAATGTCTGCTGCTAATGTTATACATTAACGGCTACATTACGCCGCCGACTCTGTGTGAGCTATATCTTTGCTGCTGTAACACCTCAAATTTCCCCATTGTGGGACTAATAAAGGACATCTTTATCTTTATCTTTACCAGTTCTAACCCATGCCCACTTAGCCCATACACAACCCGTATTGCACCCACAACATTTGCCCAGTTTAAGCCCATGCCCACCAATCCCAGATGGCGCCCACATGGAACCCTGTACCATTGCCCACTTCTAGCCCATTCCCACTTGGTACCCAGGAATCCCGCATTTACCCCATTTGGGGCCCAGTTGGACATGTTGGCTGGGTACAGTACTTTTATTCTTGCAGTATTTTTATCATTGCAGTATTTTCAATCATTCAGTATTTTTTTTTATCATTGCAGCGTTTTTATTTATTTCCCCTCTGAACCATAGACAGGCATTAGGAGTGTTTCCTTACACTTGTATATGTTGTGGGCTGTAAGTGTGTATATACATGGGGATCTGTGTATATACGTATATACTGTGTATATTTGCATGCTTTTTATGAATGCCTGCTGCCAATGTTATACATTAACGGCTACATTACGTCGGTGCCACTGTGTGATGTATATCTTTGCTGCTGTAACACTGCAAATGTCCCCGTTATGGGACAATTAAAAGACATCTTTATCTTTAGAAATTGAAGATTCACTTGCGAGGCCATTTTCAACACGGACCTTTCAAGAGAAGCTATATCGTCCAACACTCGGTCAGTGCTGTCTAAGTGCTTTTCTGTATATTGTTTGTCCACCCGTGGTGTCATAAATTATGGTATTATGAGGGGGATTTATTCAAGTAGGACGAAGTAGGACTTCATTGAAGGCCCAGGTGTGAAATGCATGGCCCTCCACTGGTTCAAATAATATCTAAAACTAAATTACCAGTTACATGTGCAATTTCAATATTCAACAATTATCTCAACAAAAAAGGACAATCTGAATTTTTTTTAAATGCACAATAAAACAGAAAAGCCATTTCCGGGTATTTTACAATTCAGTCTTCATTGGGGAAAAAACATTCAACAATTTGCTTTTCTTATTTAATACATAGTTCAGCACAGCAGGTGGCGGACAAGCACCTTAAAATGTCATTCGCCTACACAAGGAAGAAGAACATGCCCGAGGCGCTCCCGTGTCCTCGTCTTTCGGTCAACCTGAGAATAATGTTCTTGAGGATTAAAGTTTATAAATGTAAGTATGATGTGATTTTTTATTTTATTTTATGTTGTTGAACAGTGTTTTTGTTTATTTTATAATTTCGTCATTAAAAGGCTGTGGCGGTTGGAGAGTCAGCTTCGTGTTAGGGCGTGTTAAAGATCCCGATACCCACACTACACCCTCATTGAAGTATATACGAGTAAAATTATTCGAGCGCGCAGCCAAAGTATATTGTCCACAATTATTTGCGGACTTAACCAAAATCCCATTGAACTGGCGATGTTCGGTGGAATTCTTGTGCCCATGCTGAAAAAAATTCTCTTCAAATGTACATATCGAATTATGACATTATGATAAACAGTTGCATGTGTGCAATTTCGGTCACTCTTTTAAAGTCACCTACGTGTTTTGTCCGAGTGCAGCTAGCGTACTTAGCGACCTTGTGTGCATGCGCCGCAGATTGTGAGAGCGCCTCAAATAGTACAAATGAAGCTATAGCTTGTTCCGGTGGGTCCCAAGCCAGGGTTTTTTCCTAACTACCACATTACTTAAGTTTTAATATCACTCTCAACGTCAAAATTGTTACAAATAAATACATAATGATAACGTGCCGCCAAGCTCGATGACATAGGAGGCGGAAGTTGGTGTCGTCACACGCATTGTCCCAATTTTGCAATATCGGTACGCTTGGAACCTGTGCTCTGCAACACCCCATGTACACGTCAACGAGGAACGTATGGTGTAGAGTGTTTATTGCGATTGGGCCATTCTTTGTCACGGTCTTCTCTCTGACAAATTGGCATATTTAGCAGCCAAAATATAATGAGCCGTTGCTGTGATAGTAGTTGCAGCCCAAGGTTATTTTAGTAAACGAAAATGAACTCAAAACTTGAATAGAAAAAAATAAAATTCGATAATGAAAAAAATACAGTGAACCCTCGGTTATCGCGGTTAATGGGGACCGAGACCACCCGCGAAAACTGAAAATCCGCGAAGTAGCGGCGCACCTTCAAAAATGCTTAAAAAAAAAAGTGCGAAGTAGTGGTGCACCTTCAAAAATGTTTAAAAAAAAAAATTTAATAATATATATATATATATATATATATATATATATACACACGGGTAGAGAGAGAGAGAGTGAAATTCATGCTATAACAAAAAAAAAAAAATTATTATTAAAACTTATTATTTTTTTATTCCCCAGCCATTATTTTTGTATTTATTCAATTACTTCTTTTTGTATTTTTTTAATTGCTTCGACCTTTACCTGCTGGTACGCCGTCCGGTGTGCCCTGTGAAATGAAAGGTGGCATTCTTCATTTATTTTTTTTATTCATTTATTCATTCATAACTGACAGCCTCGCGCTCCGCTCGTGCTCGGGCGGAAGAGGTGCTCCTCTTCGGCTTAATTGTCATGCACGCCGGACCTGCTCCCCCGAAGCGTGTCTCCGTTCGATTGAACTCGGTTTCATTTCGCCCCGCCCGTGCCCGGGGAAGGTGCTCCTATTCGGCTTAACTGTGACACACGCCCGCCCTCCTCCCCCGGAGCTTCCATTCGGTTAAACTTAAGGGCCGTTTGGCACCGCCCGTGCCCGGGGAAGGTGCTTCTCTTCGGCTTAACTGTGACGCGAGCATGCCCTCCTCCTCCGGAGCTTCCATTCGGTTAAACTTAGGGGCCGCTTGACACCGCCCGTGCCCGGGGAAGGTGCTCCTCTTCGGCTTAACTGCCACGCACGCCGGCCGGCCTCCTCCGGAGCTCTCGTACGCTCCCGAACAGAGCGAAATGTCGCCCCGCTAGTGCCCGGGCGGAAGTTGTTCCTCTTCGGCTTAACTGCCACGCACGCTGGCCGGAGCTCTGGTACGGTCCGAACCGCGCGAAACGTCGCCCCAAATCGTGCCCGGGGGAACGTGCTCTTCTTCGTCCACTCTCCTCTTCGCCCACGCTCTTCTTCGGCGCATGCCGGCCGTCGAACAGCTCCAGCGCCCCGTCGTGCCGCTCGGCGAAACTACAATGCCCCCGAATATTTTTTAGACCCGCGAAGCACTGAACCCGCGAAAGGTGAACCGCGAAGTAGCGAGGGTTCACTGTAAAATGAAAATGCTCTTTCAAAAATTAAAACTATCTAAAACTAGTGATGGCAAAATGAAGCCCCATAAAGCAGCCAAGCCCTGCAGGGAAATACTTCACACACGAATGGGCTTCGAGATGCTTCATTTTTCTTGACTACGCCATCCCGTGGACAGAAAAATGTATAACATGCTTGGTGCATGCAATAAAATGGTGAGCTGTAAATCATGCTCTGCTTACCAAACAATATGTATTTGAAGAGTGATTTTAATTGTTCTGTTTTACTTTGTCTTCTCACTTCTCCAATATTCAGACAGCTCCGCCAAGACCAACGTTTCACCCCCACACTGATATAAAATGGACCCAACCGTTTGGGTCTCTTTCCAAATTTGGTACCAAAGCCTCCCCCACAGTGCGGCAGCTATCTTGAATTGGCCCGTTCCCAGAGAGTTTTACTTCATTCAGTGTCATTCAGTATTATTCAAAATCTTTCAGTGTCATTCCAAATCATTCAATGTCATTCACGATCTTTCCACATCCTTCCACCTTCCATCGTTCAGTGTCATTCCACATTCTCTTTGATATATAACATAACATAACAATAACATAATCCTGGGTCAGCAGACACCTAATTAATGTGTTAATACATGATACATTTTTATATAAGCAACACTTATGATTGTAACGTATTTTTAATTCTTTCTAGGCGGGAACTGTCCGAACAAAAAATTAATGCAATTTGTAATTAGACACTTTGTCATACAAAAAGTCACTCAGGGCAAGAGAAAAAAAATTGTCACTTGCCCTAGTTGGGCAAGTAATTTGGCCACTCGGGCAAGGCAAATTTTAGTGGCACTTGCCCTATGGGGAAGCAGTTTTTAAAGTTAACTTCGAACCCTGTGATGGTGTCTTGTGACCAGTCTTTATCAGCTGATGTTCCATGAAGGCGTGCCTTACCTGTCACAAGAATGAAGGCAAGTCACGCCCCCCGCTGTCCGTTCACTCCGCCAAGATGCTGCTCCAGGTGGTAGAGAGGATGAAGGCTCCCTTGTCTCTGTTCATGGTTTTTATGCCTCGCTTGCAGATCTCAATTGCTTCTTTGATCCAGCGCTGTAGTTTGTTCTCTCCGGTGCGGATGACCCTGCCCTTCTCCCAGTCCTTGATGTGGTTTTCCCTTTTGCAGTGGTCAGTGATTGCTGATTTGTAATGTTCATGTTGTGCTTGTTCTTTTACTGCTCTGATTTTTTAATTTTTTTGACAGGTAAGTCACACCCTCATGGAACATCAGCTGATAAAGACGGGTCTCAAGACACCATCATGCGACACTCTGAAGAAGGCGAAAGACTCGCCGAAACATGTCAGGTAAAAAATTAACCTAAAACATAATTGTCTGCTTTTAATGAATCAGTCAAATATCAATAATAAGAAGACAAAATGAACCTAATACAAATAATTGAATGCTTAATAACTCCCCTGGACATGCTCCTAAAAATCCAAACCTTCACCTGTAAATAAAACGTCCCGACCTGAAGACATCTTAATGTTATTATTTTGTTATACACACAGCGCCGCCAAGTGGAATCAAAAATTTGTTTTTATTTTAATTTTCACGTACTGCACGGTGCCCTTTTGACGAATCCGACTGAAAATTAGTCAGAAAAGACTCACTTACTCTCTGCCGAATTTTGTGACGTTTTGGCAAAAGGCGTGGCTATTACGGTGCTGAAAAGTCCGATTGTACTCTGTGGCAACAAAAGCTCCGGCAACATTACTCAGATGATACTATCTTCTCGAAGTTGTACACATTTGAGGATACTTCAGCCCTGAAGACATCCACCAACTTATTTTTCATCGTAGTAGTAGCGCCACCAACTGGTAAAAGCTAATACAAGTTATTTTTTTGGATGTTTTTCTCCGTGCAACTCAACAAGGTCGCCCTCATATATGCTCGGATGACTGTTTCGGCCATGAGGATGTCACAATACGAAATTAATCCTTTTTCGTGAAAAGTTGTGGGAGTGGCATTGCACTGTTTGGCAATAAAACAACGCTGATTATGAGGTTCTAAATATGAACGACAACTCGTGAAACTTGACACACACATCAGGCAGAGCAAATTTATCAATATTTTATACGTTAGTTGTGCAGCTTTTTTGAAATGGCTCGCCATGGCCCTCGAGAAATGTTCAAAAAAGCAGCCCTGGTTGAGTGTTTCACCTCGCTTTTTGTAAATTTTATGGAGTACAGTGAACCCTCGGTTATCGCGGTTAATGGGGACCGAGACCACCCGCGGAAACTGAAAATCCGCGAAGTAGCGGCGCACCTTCAAAAATGCTTAAAAGAAAATACAATATATATAATAAATATATATATATATATATATATATATATATATATATACGGGGAGAGAGAGAGAGAGAGAGTGAAATTCATGTTATAACAAAAAAACCAAATTATTATTAAAACGTATTATTTTTTTATTCCCCAGCCATTCTTTTTGTATTTATTTAATTACTCCGACTTTTACCAGCTGGTACGCCGTCCGGTGTTCCCTGTGAAATGAAAGGTGGCATTCTTTAATTATTTATTTATTTATTCATTTATTCATTCATAACTGACAGCTTCGCGCTCCGTTCGTGTCCGGGCGGAAGAGGTGTTCCAATTCGGCTTAACTGTGACACACGCCCGCCCTCCTCCCCCGGAGCTTCCATTCGGTTAAACTTAGGGGCCGCTTGGCACCGCCCGTGCCCGGGGAAGGTGCTCCTCTTCGGCTTACTGTGACGCGAGCATGCCCGCCTCCTCCGGAGCTTCCATTCGGTTAAACTTAGGGGCCGCTTGGAACCGCCCGTGCCCGGCAAAGGTGCTCCTCTTCGGCTTACTGTGACGCGAGCATGCCCTCCTCCTCCGGAGCTTCCATTTGGTTAAACTTAGGGGCCGCTTGGAACCGCCCGTGCCTGGGGAAGGTGCTCCTCTTCGGCTTACTGTGACGCGAGCATGCCCTCCTCCTCCGGAGCTTCCATTCGGTTAAACTTAGGGGCCGCTTGGCACCGCCCGTGCCCGGGGACGGTGCTCCTCTACGGCTTAACTGCCACGCACGCCGGCCGGAGCCTTGGTACGGTCCGAACCGCGCGAAACGTCGCCACCGATCGTGTCCGGGGGAACGTGCTCTTCTTCGTCCACTCTCCTCTTCGCCCACGCTCTTCTCCGGCGCACGCCGGCCGTCTAACCGCTCCAGCGCCCGTCGTGCCGCTCGGCGAAACTACAATGCCCCCGAATATTTTTTATACCCGCGAAGCACTGAACCCGCGAAAGGTGAACCGCGAAGTAGCGAGGGTTCACTGTATGTATAAGACCAAGACCTACAAAAAAGTCTCTTGAAGCAATGAGCTAGGTTTTACAGGAAGTCGGCCATTTTGAATTTACTTAAAAGGGGCGGGTCACCACAATGGACTTTGTGTAGAAATTATTATTGGGGCCCGAGCAGCGACCGCGGCGAGGTCCCTATTGTTTATGTAGAAATTATTATTAGGGCCCGAGCAGCGACCGCTACGAGGTCCCCATTGTTTTTGTGGAAATTATTATTATTATTATTATTAGGGCCCGAGCAGTGACCGCTGCGAGGTCCCTATTGTTTTTCTAGAAATTGTTATTAGGGCCCGAGCTGCGACGGCTGCGAGGTCCCTATTGTTTTTGTAGAAAATATCATTACTTTTATTATTATTATTATTATTATTATTAGGGCCTGAGCAGCGACCGCTGCGAAGTCCCTGTTGTTTTTGTAGAAATTATTATTATTATTATTTTTCCGATTGTACGATCGCATTTTTGACCCCGAAACATGCACAAAAACTCACCAAACTTGGCAGTCTCATCGGGCATGGCGAGAAATTTGATATTTTAACGTCTAATATGAACAGGAAGTGAGTTATGAATTTTTGAAAGTCCGACTTTTGCCCTTTTTTGCATGTTTACAGGGGTCATTCTTTTGCACCCTGATCCTAAAGGCTTCGTCTGATTGCCTTAAAATTCTGTCTGTAGCATCTTAAGACCTGGGACAAACACTGGGGCTAAAATCTTTTGTTTCCGAAATACTATATGACGGGGGCGGGGCTTCAAAGTTTTCACTTAAGATTTCCTTCGCCGCAATGGACAAAATGCTTAATAACTCTCCTGCACATGCTGCTAAAAATCCAAAACTTCACATGTACATAAAGAGTCGGTACCTGAAGACATCTATATGTTTATATTCTGTTATACACCTTGCGCCAATCAATAACATTTTTTACATTTTGACGTACTGCACGGTGCCCTTTTAACGAATCCGATTGAAAATTGGCTAGAAAAGACTCAAGACATTGATCTTACTCTATCCCTATTTTTGTGACTTTCCTTCGAAGGGCGTGGCTATTGCGGTGCCGCAGAGTCTGATTATTCTCCGTGGCAACAAAAGTTCCTGCAAAATGATTCAGATGATCCATCTTCTCGAAATTTTTCACATTTGAGGATATTCAGGCCCTGAAGACGGCTGCCAACTTATTTTTGATCGCAGTGGTAGCGCCACCAACTGGTTAAAACAAATACAAATTATTTTCGTTGATGTTTTTCTCCGGGCAGGTTCACAAAATCTACCTTATATTTGCTCGGATGAGTGTTTAGGCCTTGAGGATGTCACAATACGAAAGTCTTTCGCCTTCTTCAGAGTGTCCCATGATGGTGTCTTGTGACCCGTCTTTATCAGCTGATGTTCCATGAGGGCGTGACTTACCTGTCACAAGAATGAAGGCAAGTCACACCCCCCGCTGTCCATTCACTCCGCCAAGATGCTGCTCTAGGTGGTAGAGAGGATGAAGGCTCCCTTGTCTCTGTTCATGGTTTTTATGCCTCGCTTGCAGATCTCAATGGCCTCTCTGATCCAGCGCTGTTGTTTGTTCTCTTCGGTGCGGATGACCCTGCCCTTCTCCCGGTCCATGATGTGGTTTTCCCTTTTGCAGTGGTCAGTGATTGCTGATTTGTAATGTTCATGTTGTGCTTGTTCTTTTACTGCTCTGATTTTTCATTTTTTTGACAGGTAAGTCACACCCTCATGGAACATCAGCTGATAAAGACGGGTCTCAAGACACCATCATGCGACACTCTGAAGAAGGCGAAAGACTCGCCGAAACATGTCAGGTAAAAAATTAACCTAAAACATAATTGTCTGCTTTTAATGAATCAGTCAAATATCAATAATAAGAAGACAAAATGAACCTAATACAAATAAATGAATGCTTAATAACTCCCCTGCACATGCTCCTGAAAATCCAAACCTTCACCTGTAAATAAAACGTCCCGACCTGAAGACATCTTAATGTTATTATTTTGTTATACACACAGCGCCGCCAAGTGGAATCAAAAATGTGTTTTTATTTTAATTTTCACATCCTGCACGGTGCCCTTTTGACAAATCCGACTGAAAATTAGTCAGAAAAGACTCAAGACAATGATCTTTCTCTCTGCCGAATTTTGTGACGTTTTGGCAAAAGGCGTGGCTATTACGGTGCTGAAAAGTCAGATTGTACTCTGTGGCAACAAAAGCTCCGGCAACATGACTCAGATGATCCTATCTTCTCGAAGTTGTACACATTTGAGGATACTTCAGCCCTGAAGACATCTACCAACTTATTTTTCATCGTAGTAGTAGCGCCACCAACTGGTAAAAGCTAATACAAGTTATTTTCTTGGATGTTTTTCTCCGTGCAACTCAACAAGGTCGCCCTCATATATGCTCGGATGACTGTTTCGGCCATGAGGATGTCACAATACGAAATTCGTCCTTTTTCGTGTAAAGTTGTGGGAGTGGCATTGCACTGTTCGGCAATAAAACAACGCTGATTATGAGGTTCTAAATATGAACGACAACTCGTGAAACTTTACACACACATCAGGCCGAGCAAATTTATCAATATTTTATACGTTAGTTGTGCAGCTTTTTTGAAATGGCTCGCCATGGCCCTCGAGAAATGTTAAAAAAAGCAGCCCTGGTTGAGTGTTTCACCTCGCTTTTTGTAAATTTTATGGAGTACAGTGAACCCTCGGTAATCGCGGTTAATGGGGACAGAGACCACCCGCGAAAACTGAAAATCCGCGAAGTAGCGGCGCACCTTCAAAAATGCTTAAAAAAATATACAATATATATAATAAATATATATATATATATATATATATATATATATATATATATATATATATATATATATATATATATATATATATATATATATATATATATATACATATATATATATATATATATACGGGGAGAGAGAGAGTGAAATTCATGTTATAACAAAAAAACCAAATTATTATTAAAACGTATTATTTTTTTATTCCCCAGCCATTCTTTTTGTATTTATTTAATTACTCCGACTTTTATCTGCTGGTACGCCGTCCGGTGTGCCCTGTGAAATGAAAGGTGGCATTCTTTATTCATTTATTTATTTATTCTTTTATACATTCATAACTGACAGCTTCGCGCTCCGCTCGTGCCCGGGCGGAAGAGGTGCTCCAATTCGGCTTAACTGTGACACACACCCGCCCTCCTCCCCCGGAGCTTCCATTCGGTTAAACTTAGGGGCCGCTTGGCACCGCCCGTGCCCGGGGAAGGTGCTCCTCTTCGGCTTACTGTGACGCGAGCATGCCCTCCTCCTCCGGAGCTTCCATTCGGTTAAACTTAGGGGCCGCTTGGAATCGCCCGTGCCCGGGGAAGGTGCTCCTCTTCGGCTTACTGTGACGCGAGCATGCCCTCCTCCTCCGGAGCTTCCATTCGGTTAAACTTAGGGGCCGCTTGGCACCGCCCGTGCCCGGGGAAGGTTCTCCTCTACGGCTTAACTGCCACGCACGCCGGCCGGAGCTCTGGTACTGTCCGAACCGCGCGAAACGTCGCCACCGATCGTGTCCGGGGGAACGTGCTCTTCTTCGTCCACTCTCCTCTTCGCCCACGCTCTTCTTCGGCGCACACCGGCCGTCTAACCGCTCCAGCGCCCCGTCGTGCCGCTCGACGAAACTACAATGCCCCCGAATATTTTTTAGACCCGCGAAGCACTGAACCCGCGAAAGGTGAACCGCCAAGTAGCGAGGGTTCACTGTATGTATAAGACCAAGACCTACAAAAAAGTCTCTTGGAGCAATGAGCTAGGTTTTACAGGAAGTCGGCCATTTTGAATTTACTTAAAAGGGGGCGGGTCACCACAATGGACTTTGTGTAGAAATTATAATTGGGGCCCGAGCAGCGACCGCGGCGAGGTCCCTATTGTTTTTGTAGAAATTATTATTATTATTATTATTAGGGCCCGAGCAGTGACCGCTGCGAGGTCCCTATTGTTTTTCTAGAAATTGTTATTAGGGCCCGAGCTGCGACGGCTGCGAGGTCCCTATTGTTTTTGTAGAAAATATTATTACTTTTATTATTATTATTATTATTATTATTAGGGCCTGAGCAGCGACCGCTGCGAAGTCCCTGTTGTTTTTGTAGAAATTATTATTATTATTATTTTTCCGATTGTTCGATTGCATTTTTGACCCCCGAAACATGCACAAAAACTCACCAAACTTGGCAGTCTCATCGGGCATGGCGAGAAATTTGATATTTTAAACGTCTAATATGAACAGGAAGTGAGTTATGAATTTTTGAAAGTCCGACTTTTGCCCTTTTTTGCATGTTTACAGGGGTCATTCTTTTGCACCCTGATCCTAAAGGCTTCATCTGATTGCCTTAAAATTCTGTCTGTAGCATCTTAAGACCTGGGACAAACACTGGGGCTAAAACTTTTTGTTTCCGAAATACAATATGACGGGGGCGGGGCTTCGAAGTTTTCACTTAAGATTTCCTTCGCCGCAATGGACAAAATGCTTAATAACTCTCTTGCACATGCTGCTAAAAATCCAAAACTTCACATGTACATAAAGAGTCGGTACCTGAAGACATCTATATGTTTATATTCAGTTATACACCTTGCGCCAATAAATATCATTTTTCACATTTTGACGTACTGCACGGTGCCCTTTTAACGAATCCGATTGAAAATTGGCTAGAAAAGACTCAAGACATTGATCTTACTCTATCCCTATTTTTGTGACTTTCCTTCGAAGGGCGTGGCTATTACGGTGCCGCAGAGTCTGATTATTCTCCGTGACAACAAAAGTTCCTGCAAAATGATTCAGATGATCCATCTTCTTGAAATTTTTCACATTTGAGGATATTCAGGCCCTGAAGACGGCTGCCAACTTATTTTTGATCGCAGTGGTAGCGCCACCAACTGGTTAAAACAAATACAAATTATTTTCGTTGATGTTTTTCTCCGGGCAGGTTAACAAAATCTACCTTATATTTGCTCGGATGAGTGTTTAGGCCTTGAGGATGTCACAATACGAAAGTCTTTCGCCTTCTTCAGAGTGTCACATGATGGTGTCTTGTGGCCCGTCTTTATCAGCTGATGTTCCATGAGGGCGTGACTTACCTGTCACAAGAATGAAGGCAAGTCACGCCCCCCGCTGTCCGTTAACTCCGCCAAGATGCTGGTCCAGGTGGTAGAGAGGATGAAGGCTCCCTTGTCTCTGTTCATGGTTTTTATGCCTTGCTTGCAGATCTCAATGGCCTCTCTGATCCAGCGCTGTTGTTTGTTCTCTTCTGTGCGGATGACCCTGCCCTTCTCCCGGTCCATGATGTGGTTTTCCCTTTTGCAGTGGTCAGTGATTGCTGATTTGTAATGTTCATGTTGTGCTTGTTCTTTTACTGCTCTGATTTTTCATTTTTTTGACAGGTAAGTCACACCCTCATGGAACATCAGCTGATAAAGACGGGTCTCAAGACACCATCATGCGACACTCTGAAGAAGGCGAAAGACTCGCCGAAACATGTCAGGTAAAAAATTTACCGAAAACATAATTGTCTGCTTTTAATGAATCTGTCAAATATCAATAATAAGAAGACAAAATGAACCTAATACAAATAAATGAATGCTTAATAACTCCCCTGCACATGCTCCTAAAAATCCAAACCTTCACCTGTAAATAAAATGTCCCGACCTGAAGACATCTTAATGTTATTATTTTGTTATACACACAGCGCCGCCAAGTGGAATCAAAAATTTGTTTTTATTTTAATTTTCACGTACTGCACCGTGCCCTTTTGACGAATCCGACTGAAAATTAGTCAGAAAAGACTCAAGACAATGATCTTACTCTCTGCCGAGTTTTGTGACGTTTTGGCAAAAGGCGTGGCTATTACGGTGCTGAAAAGTCCGATTGTACTTTGTGGCAACAAAAGCTCCGGCAACATGACTCAGATGATCCTATCTTCTCGAAGTTGTACACATTTGAGGATACTTCAGCCCTGAAGACATCTACCAACTTATTTTTCATCGTAGTAGTAGCGCCACCAACTGGTAAAAGCTAATAAAAGTTATTTTCTTGGATGTTTTTCTCCGTGCAACTCAACAAGGTCGCCCTCATATATGCTCGGAGGACTGTTTCGGCCATGAGGATGTCACAATACGAAATTCATCCTTTTTCGTGAAAAGTTGTGGGAGTGGCATTGCACTGTTTGGCAATAAAACAACGCTGATTATGCGGTTCTAAATATGAACGACAACTCGTGAAACTTGACACACACATCAGGCAGAGCAAATTTATCAATATTTTATACGTTAGTTGTGCAGCTTTTTTGAAATGGCTCGCCATGGCCCTCGAGAAATGTTCAAAAAAGCAGCCCTGGTTGAGTGTTTCACCTCGCTTTTTGTAAATTTTATGGAGTACAGTGAACCCTCGGTTATCGCGGTTAATGGGGACCGAGACCACCCGCGGAAACTGAAAATCCGCGAAGTAGCGGCGCACCTTCAAAAATGCTTAAAAGAAAATACAATATATATAATAAATATATATATATATATATATATATATATATATATATATATATATATATATATACGGGGAGAGAGAGAGAGAGAGAGTGAAATTCATGTTATAACAAAAAAACCAAATTATTATTAAAACGTATTATTTTTTTATTCCCCAGCCATTCTTTTTGTATTTATTTAATTACTCCGACATTTACCTGCTGGTACGCCGTCCGGTGTTCCCTGTGAAATGAAAGGTGGCATTCTTTAATTATTTATTTATTTATTCATTTATTCATTCATAACTGACAGCTTCGCGCTCCGTTCGTGTCCGGGCGGAAGAGGTGTTCCAATTCGGCTTAACTGTGACACACGCCCGCCCTCCTCCCCCGGAGCTTCCATTCGGTTAAACTTAGGGGCCGCTTGGCACCGCCCGTGCCCGGGGAAGGTGCTCCTCTTCGGCTTACTGTGACGCGAGCATGCCCGCCTCCTCCGGAGCTTCCATTCGGTTAAACTTAGGGGCCGCTTGGAACCGCCCGTGCCCGGCAAAGGTGCTCCTCTTCGGCTTACTGTGACGCGAGCATGCCCTCCTCCTCCGGAGCTTCCATTTGGTTAAACTTAGGGGCCGCTTGGAACCGCCCGTGCCTGGGGAAGGTGCTCCTCTTCGGCTTACTGTGACGCGAGCATGCCCTCCTCCTCCGGAGCTTCCATTCGGTTAAACTTAGGGGCCGCTTGGCACCGCCCGTGCCCGGGGACGGTGCTCCTCTACGGCTTAACTGCCACGCACGCCGGCCGGAGCCTTGGTACGGTCCGAACCGCGCGAAACGTCGCCACCGATCGTGTCCGGGGGAACGTGCTCTTCTTCGTCCACTCTCCTCTTCGCCCACGCTCTTCTCCGGCGCACGCCGGCCGTCTAACCGCTCCAGCGCCCGTCGTGCCGCTCGGCGAAACTACAATGCCCCCGAATATTTTTTATACCCGCGAAGCACTGAACCCGCGAAAGGTGAACCGCGAAGTAGCGAGGGTTCACTGTATGTATAAGACCAAGACCTACAAAAAAGTCTCTTGAAGCAATGAGCTAGGTTTTACAGGAAGTCGGCCATTTTGAATTTACTTAAAAGGGGCGGGTCACCACAATGGACTTTGTGTAGAAATTATTATTGGGGCCCGAGCAGCGACCGCGGCGAGGTCCCTATTGTTTATGTAGAAATTATTATTAGGGCCCGAGCAGCGACCGCTACGAGGTCCCCATTGTTTTTGTGGAAATTATTATTATTATTATTATTAGGGCCCGAGCAGTGACCGCTGCGAGGTCCCTATTGTTTTTCTAGAAATTGTTATTAGGGCCCGAGCTGCGACGGCTGCGAGGTCCCTATTGTTTTTGTAGAAAATATCATTACTTTTATTATTATTATTATTATTATTATTAGGGCCTGAGCAGCGACCGCTGCGAAGTCCCTGTTGTTTTTGTAGAAATTATTATTATTATTATTTTTCCGATTGTACGATCGCATTTTTGACCCCCGAAACATGCACAAAAACTCACCAAACTTGGCAGTCTCATCGGGCATGGCGAGAAATTTGATATTTTAACGTCTAATATGAACAGGAAGTGAGTTATGAATTTTTGAAAGTCCGACTTTTGCCCTTTTTTGCATGTTTACAGGGGTCATTCTTTTGCACCCTGATCCTAAAGGCTTCATCTGATTGCCTTAAAATTCTGTCTGTAGCATCTTAAGACCTGGGACAAACACTGGGGCTAAAATCTTTTGTTTCCGAAATACTATATGACGGGGGCGGGGCTTCAAAGTTTTCACTTAAGATTTCCTTCGCCGCAATGGACAAAATGCTTAATAACTCTCCTGCACATGCTGCTAAAAATCCAAAACTTCACATGTACATAAAGAGTCGGTACCTGAAGACATCTATATGTTTATATTCTGTTATACACCTTGCGCCAATCAATAACATTTTTTACATTTTGACGTACTGCACGGTGCCCTTTTAACGAATCCGATTGAAAATTGGCTAGAAAAGACTCAAGACATTGATCTTACTCTATCCCTATTTTTGTGACTTTCCTTCGAAGGGCGTGGCTATTGCGGTGCCGCAGAGTCTGATTATTCTCCGTGGCAACAAAAGTTCCTGCAAAATGATTCAGATGATCCATCTTCTCGAAATTTTTCACATTTGAGGATATTCAGGCCCTGAAGACGGCTGCCAACTTATTTTTGATCGCAGTGGTAGCGCCACCAACTGGTTAAAACAAATACAAATTATTTTCGTTGATGTTTTTCTCCGGGCAGGTTCACAAAATCTACCTTATATTTGCTCGGATGAGTGTTTAGGCCTTGAGGATGTCACAATACGAAAGTCTTTCGCCTTCTTCAGAGTGTCACATGATGGTGTCTTGTGACCCGTCTTTATCAGCTGATGTTCCATGAGGGCGTGACTTACCTGTCACAAGAATGAAGGCAAGTCACACCCCCCGCTGTCCGTTCACTCCGCCAAGATGCTGCTCTAGGTGGTAGAGAGGATGAAGGCTCCCTTGTCTCTGTTCATGGTTTTTATGCCTCGCTTGCAGATCTCAATGGCCTCTCTGATCCAGCGCTGTTGTTTGTTCTCTTCGGTGCGGATGACCCTGCCCTTCTCCCGGTCCATGATGTGGTTTTCCCTTTTGCAGTGGTCAGTGATTGCTGATTTGTAATGTTCATGTTGTGCTTGTTCTTTTACTGCTCTGATTTTTCATTTTTTTGACAGGTAAGTCACACCCTCATGGAACATCAGCTGATAAAGACGGGTCTCAAGACACCATCATGCGACACTCTGAAGAAGGCGAAAGACTCGCCGAAACATGTCAGGTAAAAAATTAACCTAAAACATAATTGTCTGCTTTTAATGAATCAGTCAAATATCAATAATAAGAAGACAAAATGAACCTAATACAAATAAATGAATGCTTAATAACTCCCCTGCACATGCTCCTGAAAATCCAAACCTTCACCTGTAAATAAAACGTCCCGACCTGAAGACATCTTAATGTTATTATTTTGTTCTACACACAGCGCCGCCAAGTGGAATCAAAAATGTGTTTTTATTTTAATTTTCACATCCTGCACGGTGCCCTTTTGACAAATCCGACTGAAAATTAGTCAGAAAAGACTCAAGACAATGATCTTTCTCTCTGCCGAATTTTGTGACGTTTTGGCAAAAGGCGTGGCTATTACGGTGCTGAAAAGTCAGATTGTACTCTGTGGCAACAAAAGCTCCGGCAACATGACTCAGATGATCCTATCTTCTCGAAGTTGTACACATTTGAGGATACTTCAGCCCTGAAGACATCGACCAACTTATTTTTCATCGTAGTAGTAGCGCCACCAACTGGTAAAAGCTAATACAAGTTATTTTCTTGGATGTTTTTCCCCGTGCAACTCAACAAGGTCGCCCTCATATATGCTCGGATGACTGTTTCGGCCATGAGGATGTCACAATACGAAATTCGTCCTTTTTCGTGTAAAGTTGTGGGAGTGGCATTGCACTGTTCGGCAATAAAACAACGCTGATTATGAGGTTCTAAATATGAACGACAACTCGTGAAACTTTACACACACATCAGGCCGAGCAAATTTATCAATATTTTATACGTTAGTTGTGCAGCTTTTTTGAAATGGCTCGCCATGGCCCTCGAGAAATGTTCAAAAAAGCAGCCCTGGTTGAGTGTTTCACCTCGCTTTTTGTAAATTTTATGGAGTACAGTGAACCCTCGGTAATCGCGGTTAATGGGGACAGAGACCACCCGCGAAAACTGAAAATCCGCGAAGTAGCGGCGCACCTTCAAAAATGCTTAAAAAAATATACAATATATATAATAAATATATAAATATATATATATATATATATATATATATATATATATATATATATATATATATGGGGAGAGAGAGAGTGAAATTCATGTTATAACAAAAAAACCAAATTATTATTAAAACGTATTATTTTTTTATTCCCCAGCCATTCTTTTTGTATTTATTTAATTACTCCGACTTTTATCTGCTGGTACGCCGTCCGGTGTGCCCTGTGAAATGAAAGGTGGCATTCTTTATTCATTTATTTATTTATTCTTTTATACATTCATAACTGACAGCTTCGCGCTCCGCTCGTGCCCGGGCGGAAGAGGTGCTCCAATTCGGCTTAACTGTGACACACACCCGCCCTCCTCCCCCGGAGCTTCCATTCGGTTAAACTTAGGGGCCGCTTGGCACCGCCCGTGCCCGGGGAAGGTGCTCCTCTTCGGCTTACTGTGACGCGAGCATGCCCTCCTCCTCCGGAGCTTCCATTCGGTTAAACTTAGGGGCCGCTTGGAATCGCCCGTGCCCGGGGAAGGTGCTCCTCTTCGGCTTACTGTGACGCGAGCATGCCCTCCTCCTCCGGAGCTTCCATTCGGTTAAACTTAGGGGCCGCTTGGCACCGCCCGTGCCCGGGGAAGGTTCTCCTCTACGGCTTAACTGCCACGCACGCCGGCCGGAGCTCTGGTACTGTCCGAACCGCGCGAAACGTCGCCACCGATCGTGTCCGGGGGAACGTGCTCTTCTTCGTCCACTCTCCTCTTCGCCCACGCTCTTCTTCGGCGCACACCGGCCGTCTAACCGCTCCAGCGCCCCGTCGTGCCGCTCGGCGAAACTACAATGCCCCCGAATATTTTTTAGACCCGCGAAGCACTGAACCCGCGAAAGGTGAACCGCCAAGTAGCGAGGGTTCACTGTATGTATAAGACCAAGACCTACAAAAAAGTCTCTTGGAGCAATGAGCTAGGTTTTACAGGAAGTCGGCCATTTTGAATTTACTTAAAAGGGGGCGGGTCACCACAATGGACTTTGTGTAGAAATTATAATTGGGGCCCGAGCAGCGACCGCGGCGAGGTCCCTATTGTTTTTGTAGAAATTATTATTATTATTATTATTAGGGCCCGAGCAGTGACCGCTGCGAGGTCCCTATTGTTTTTCTAGAAATTGTTATTAGGGCCCGAGCTGCGACGGCTGCGAGGTCCCTATTGTTTTTGTAGAAAATATTATTACTTTTATTATTATTATTATTATTATTATTAGGGCCTGAGCAGCGACCGCTGCGAAGTCCCTGTTGTTTTTGTAGAAATTATTATTATTATTATTTTTCCGATTGTTCGATCGCATTTTTGACCCCCGAAACATGCACAAAAACTCACCAAACTTGGCAGTCTCATCGGGCATGGGGAGAAATTTGATATTTTAAACGTCTAATATGAACAGGAAGTGAGTTATGAATTTTTGAAAGTCCGACTTTTGCCCTTTTTTGCATGTTTACAGGGGTCATTCTTTTGCACCCTGATCCTAAAGGCTTCATCTGATTGCCTTAAAATTCTGTCTGTAGCATCTTAAGACCTGGGACAAACACTGGGGCTAAAATTGGGGCTAAAATCTTTTGTTTCCGAAATACTATATGACGGGGGCGGGGCTTCAAAGTTTTCACTTAAGATTTCCTTCGCCGCAATGGACAAAATGCTTAATAACTCTCCTGCACATGCTGCTAAAAATCCAAAACTTCACATGTACATAAAGAGTCGGTACCTGAAGACATCTATATGTTTATACTCTGTTATACACCTTGCGCCAATCAATATAATTTTTTACATTTTGACGTACTGCACGGTGCCCTTTTAACGAATCCGATTGAAAATTGGCTAGAAAAGACTCAAGACATTGATCTTACTCTATCCCTATTTTTGTGACTTTCCTTCGAAGGGCGTGGCTATTACGGTGCCGCAGAGTCTGATTATTCTCCGTGGCAACAAAAGTTCCTGCAAAATGATTCAGATGATCCATCTTCTCGAAATTTTTCACATTTGAGGATATTCAGGCCCTGAAGACGGCTGCCAACTTATTTTTGATCGCAGTGGTAGCGCCACCAACTGGTTAAAACAAATACAAATTATTTTCGTTGATTTTTTTCTCCGGGCAGGTTAACAAAATCTACCTTATATTTGCTCGGATGAGTGTTTAGGCCTTGAGGATGTCACAATACGAAAGTCTTTCGCCTTCTTCAGAGTGTCACATGATGGTGTCTTGTGACCCGTCTTTATCAGCTGATGTTCCATGAGGGCGTGACTTACCTGTCACAAGAATGAAGGCAAGTCACGCCCCCCGCTGTCCGTTCACTCCGCCAAGATGCTGCTCCAGGTGGTAGAGAGGATTGTCTCTGTTCATGGTTTTTATGCCTCGCTTGCAGATCTCAATGGCCTCTCTGATCCAGCGCTGTTGTTTGTTCTCTTCGGTGCGGATGACCTTGCCCTTCTCCCGGTCCATGATGTGGTTTTCCCTTTTGCAGTGGTCAGTGATTGCTGATTTGTAATGTTCATGTTGTGCTTGTTCTTTTACTGCTCTGATTTTTCATTTTTTTGACAGGTAAGTCACACCCACATGGAACATCAGCTGATAAAGACGGGTCTCAAGACACCATCATGCGACACTCTGAAGAAGGCGAAAGACTCGCCGAAACATGTCAGGTAAAAAATTAACCTAAAACATAATTGTCTGCTTTTAATGAATCTGTCAAATATCAATAATAAGAAGACAAAATGAACCTAATGCAAATAAATGAATGCTTAATAACTCCCCTGCACATGCTCCTAAAAATCCAAACCTTCACCTGTAAATAAAATGTCCCGACCTGAAGACATCTTAATGTTATTATTTTGTTATACACACAGCGCCGCCAAGTGGAATCAAAAATTTGTTTTTATTTTAATTTTCACGTACTGCACGGTGCCCTTTTGACGAATCCGACTGAAAATTAGTCAGAAAAGACTCAAGACAATGATCTTACTCTGTGCCGAATTTTGTGACGTTTTGGCAAAAGGCGTGGCTATTACGGTGCTGAAAAATCCGATTGTACTTTGTGGCAACAAAAGCTCCGGCAACATGACTCAGATGATCCTATCTTCTCGAAGTTGTACACATTTGAGGATACTTCAGCCCTGAAGACATCTACCAACTTATTTTTCATCGTAGTAGTAGCACCACCAACTGGTAAAAGCTAATACAAGTTATTTTCTTGGATGTTTTTCTCCGTGCAACTCAACAAGGTCGCCCTCATATATGCTCGGATGACTGTTTCGGCCATGAGGATGTCACAATACGAAATTCATCCTTTTTCGTGAAAAGTTGTGGGAGTGGCATTGCACTGTTCGGCAATAAAACAACGCTGATTATGAGGTTCTAAATATGAACGACAACTCGTGAAACTTTACACACACATCAGGCAGAGCAAATTTATCAATATTTTATACGTTAGTTGTGCAGCTTTTTTGAAATGGCTCGCCATGGCCCTCGAGAAAAGTTAAAAAAAGAATAGAATAGAAATAGAAATCCCTTTATTGTCATTGTACTCAAGTGTGCAACGAGATTAGAGGGCTCCCCTCTCCAGTGCAATACAACAATAATACAGACAATATATAAATTAGATAAATAAATACGACAGTGCAATGGAATTCAGTACTGAATAGGGCATATAGAAACACATCACAATGCTGTTTTGCAAGGTTAGGGTGGTCTCGTGTGTGTGTGAGAGTTCAGTATGGAGATGGCTCTCGGAAAGAAACTGTTTCTCAGTCTATTGGTCCTTGATTTGATGCATCTGTAGCGCCTGCCAGAGGGCAACCGGTCGAACAGGTGTGAGTTTGGGTGGGTATTGTCTTTGACGATGTTGAGAGCCCCTCTGAGGCACCGGGCGGTGTAGATGTCCGACAGCGAGGGGAGAGGGCAGCCAATAATCCTTTGCGCTGTTTTGACTGTCCTCTGGAGCCTCACTCTGTCCGCCTCAGTGCAGCCGCTGTACCAGGTGGAGACACAGTACGTCAGCAGGCTCTCGATGGACGAGTGGTAGAAGGCCAGCAGCAGCTTCCTGTCCAGGTTGAATTTCCTGAGGACTCTCAGGAAGTGCAGACGTTGGCGGACCTTCTTTACCACTGCTGTGGTGTTGTGACTCCAAGAAAGGTCATCGGAGATCTGTACTCCCAGGAACTTGAACGTGTGGACCCTCTCCACACACACGCCTTCGATGCAGAGGGGTGCGGCAGCGTCTTGTTCCTCCTGAAGTCGACGACAATCTCCTTTGTTTTAGCAGAGTTAAGGTGCAGTCTGTTGTCCTTGCACCAAGTTGTCAGTCTCCCTACCTCCTCTCTGTAGGCTGTCTCGTCACCTTCCGAGATCAGACCGACCACTGTCGTGTCGTCAGCAAACTTGACGATGGTGTTGTTGCCGTGGGCCGGGCTGCAGTCGTAGGTGTAGAGGGCGTACAGGAGAGGGCTCAGCACGCATCCTTGGGGGGAACCGGTGCTCACCATGAGGGTGGAGGACGTGTAGGGGCCGAGCAACACAGTCTGGGGTCTGTTGGTCAGAAAGTCCTTAATCCAGATGTGTGTGAGGGCAGGGAGGCCGAGAGTGTCCAGTTTGGCGACGAGGATGTCTGGGATGATTGTGTTGAATGCCGAGCTGTAGTCCACAAAGAGCATCCTTGCATAGCTCCGCTGTTGTTCCAGGTGGCCCAGCACAACATGCAGAGCAGCCCTGGTTGAGTGTTTCACCTCGCTTTTTGTAAATTTTATGGAGTACAGTGAACCCTCGGTTATCGCGGTTAATGGGGACCGAGACCACCCGCGAAAACTGAAAATCCGCGAAGTAGCGGCGCACCTTCAAAAATGCTTTAAAAAAAAATACAATATATATATATATATATATATATATATACGGGGAGAGAGAGAGTGAAATTCATGTTATAACAAAAAAAACAAATTATTATTAAAACGTATTATTTTTTTATTCCCCAGCCATTCTTTTTGTATTTATTTAATTACTCCGACTTTTACCTGCTGGTACGCCGTCCGGTGTGCCCTGTGCAATGAAAGGTGCCATTCTTTATTTATTTATTTATTTATTCATTTATTCATTCATAACTGACAGCTTCGCGCTCCGCTCGTGCCCGGGCGGAAGAGGTGCTCCAATTCGGCTTAACTGTGACACACGCCCACCCTCCTCCCCCGGAGCTTCCATTCGGTTAAACTTACGGGCCGCTTGGCACCGCCGTGCCCGGGGAAGGTGCTCCTCTTCGGCTTACTGTGTCGCGAGCATGCCCTCCTCCTCCGGAGCTTCCATTCGGTTAAACTTAGGGGCCGCTTGGAACCGCCCGTGCCCGGGGAAGGTGCTCCTCTTCGGCTTACTGTGACGCGAGCATGCCCTCCTCCTCCGGAGCTTCCATTCCATTAAACTTAGGGGCCGCTTGGCACCGCCCGTGCCCGGGGAAGGTGCTCCTCTACGGCTTAACTGCCACGCACGCCGGCCGGAGCTCTGGTACGGTCCGAACCGCGCGAAACGTCGCCACCGATCGTGTCCGGGGGAACGTGCTCTTCTTCGTCCACTCTCCTCTTCGCCCACGCTCTTCTTCGGCGCACGCCGGCCGTCTAACCGCTCCAGCGCCCCGTCGTGCCGCTCGGCGAAACTACAATGCCCCCGAATATTTTTTATACCCGCGAAGCACTGAACCCGCGAAAGGTGAACCGCGAAGTAGCGAGGGTTCACTGTATGTATAAGACCAAGACCTACAAAAAAGTCTCTTGGAGCAATGAGCTAGGTTTTACAGGAAGTCGGCCATTTTGAATTTACTTAAAAGGGGGCGGGTCACCACAATGGACTTTGTGTAGAAATTATTATTGGGGCCCGAGCAGCGACCGCGGCGAGGTCCCTATTGTTTATGTAGAAATTATTATTAGGGCCCGAGCAGCGACCGCTACGAGGTCCCCATTGTTTTTGTGGAAATTATTATTATTAATATTATTAGGGCCCGAGCAGTGACCGCTGCGAGGTCCCTATTGTTATTAGGGCCCGAGCTGCGACGGCTGCGAAGTCCCTATTGTTTTTGTAGAAATTATTATTATTATTATTTTTCCGATTGTTCGATCGCATTTTTGACCCCCGAAACATGCACAAAAATTCACCAAACTTGGCAGTCTCATCGGGCATGGCGAAAAATTTGATATTTTAACGTCTAATATGAACAGGAAGTGAGTTATGAATTTTTGAAAGTCCGACTTTTGCCCTTTTTTGCATGTTTACAGGGGTCATTCTTTTGCACCCTGATCCTAAAGGCTTCATCTGATTGCCTTAAAATTCTGTCTGTAGCATCTTAAGACCTGGGACAAACACTGGGGCTAAAATCTTTTGTTTCCGAAATACTATATGAACGGGGGCGGGGCTTCGAAGTTTTCACTTAAGATTTCCTTCGCCGCAATGGACAAAATGCTTAATAACTCTCCTGCACATGCTGCTAAAAATCCAAAACTTCACATGTACATAAAGAGTCGGTACCTGAAGACATCGATATGTTTATATTCAGTTATACACCTTGCGCCAATCAATATAATTTTATACATTTTGACGTACTGCACGGTGCCCTTTTAACGAATCCGATTGAAAATTGGCTAGAAAAGACTCAAGACATTGATCTTACTCTATCCCTATTTTTGTGACTTTCCTTCGAAGGGCGTGGCTATTACGGTGCCGCAGAGTCTGATTAATCTCCGTGGCAACAAAAGTTCCTGCAAAATGATTCAGATGATCCATCTTCTCGAAATTTTTCACATTTGAGGATATTCAGGCCCTGAAGACGGCTGCCAACTTATTTTTGATCGCAGTGGTAGCGCCACCAACTGGTTAAAACAAATACAAATTATTTTCGTTGATGTTTTTCTCCGGGCAGGTTAACAAAATCTACCTTATGTTTGTTCGGATGAGTGTTTAGGCCTTGAGGATGTCACAATATGAAAGTCTTTCGCCTTCTTCAGAGTGTCACATGATGGTGTCTTGTGACCCGTCTTTATCAGCTGATGTTCCATGAGGGCGTGACTTACCTGTCACAAGAATGAAGGCAAGTCACGCCCCCCGCTGTCCGTTCACTCCGCCAAGATGCTGCTCCAGGTGGTAGAGAGGATGAAGGCTCCCTTGTCTCTGTTCATGGTTTTTATGCCTCGCTTGCAGATCTCAATGGCCTCTCTGATCCAGCGCTGTTGTTTGTTCTCTTCGTTGCGGATGACCCTGCCCTTCTCCCGGTCCATGATGTGGTTTTCCCTTTTGCAGTGGTCAGTGATTGCTGATTTGTAATATTCATGTTGTGCTTGTTCTTTTACTGCTCTGATTTTTCATTTTTTTGACAGGTAAGTCACACCCTCATGGAACATCAGCTGATAAAGACGGGTCTCAAGACACCATCATGCGACACTCTGAAGAAGGCGAAAGACTCGCCGAAACATGTCAGGTAAAAAATTAACCTAAAACATAATTGTCTGCTTTTAATGAATCTGTCAAATATCAATAATAAGAAGACAAAATGAACCTAATACAAATAAATGAATGCTTAATAACTCCCCTGCACATGCTCCTAAAAATCCAAACCTTCACCTGTAAATAAAACGTCCCGACCTGAAGACATCTTAATGTTATTATTTTGTTATACACACAGCGCCGCCAAGTGGAATCAAAAATGTGTTTTTATTTTAATTTTCACATACTGCACGGTGCCCTTTTGACGAATCCGACTGAAAATTTGTCAGAAAAGACTCAAGACAATGATCTTACTCTCTGCCGAATTTTGTGACGTTTTGGCAAAAGGCGTGGCTATTACGGTGCTGAAAAGTCCGATTGTACTTTGTGGCAACAAAAGCTCCGGCAACATGACTCAGATGATCCTATCTTCTCGAAGTTGTACACATTTGAGGATACTTCAGCCCTGAAGACATCTACAAACTTATTTTTCATCGTAGTAGTAGCGCCACCAACTGGTAAAAGCTAATACAAATTATTTTCTTGGATGTTTTTCTCCGTGCAACTCAACAAGGTCGCCCTCATATATGCTCGGATGACTGTTTCGGCCATGAGGATGTCACAATACGAAATTCATCCTTTTTCGTGAAAAGTTGTGGGAGTGGCATTGCACTGTTCGGCAATAAAACAACGCTGATTATGAGGTTCTAAATATGAATGACAACTCGTGAAACTTTACACACACATCAGGCAGAGCAAATTTATCAATATTTTATCCGTTAGTTGTGCAGCTTTTTTGAAATGGCTCGCCATGGCCCTCGAGAAATGTTCAAAAAAGCAGCCCTGGTTGAGTGTTTCACCTCGCTTTTTGTAAATTTTATGGAGTACAGTGAACCCTCGGTTATCGCGGTTAATGTTAAAATGGTCGAATGGTCAATGACAAGAATTGCAGTGCAAGCACGTATTATCGGCGCGGGTTCGATCCCCACCTGATGTGCCTCGCATGATTTCTTTGGCTGCCAGGATGGCCGAGTGGTCTAAGGCGCCGCGTTCAGGACCCAGTCTCCCCAGGAGGCCTGGGTTCGAATCTCGAATTTCCCCATTGTGGGACTAATAAAGGGAATATTAGTATTATTATGGCTGCCAGGATGGCCGAGTGGTCTAAGGCGCCGCGTTCAGGACCCAGTCTCCCCACGAGGCCTGGGTTCGAATCTCAAATTTCCCCATTGTGGGACTAATAAAGGGAATATTATATTATTATTATTATATTATAATGGGGACCGAGACCACCCGCAAAAACTGAAAATCCGCGAAGTAGCGGCGCACCTTCAAAAATGCTTAAAAAAAAATACAATATATATAATAAATATATAAATATATATATATATATATATATTTATATATATATATATATATATATATATATATACGAGGAGAGAGAGAGAGAGTGAAATTCATGTTATAACAAAAAAACCAAATTATTATTAAAACGTATTATTTTTTTATTCCCCAGCCATTCTTTTTGTATTTATTTAATTACTCCGACTTTTACCTGCTGGTACGCCGTCCGGTGTGCCCTGTGAAATGAAAGGTGGCATTCTTTATTTATTTATTTATTTATTCATTTATTCATTCATAACTGACAGCTTCGCGCTCCGTTCGTGCCCGGGCGGAAGAGGTGTTCCAATTCGGCTTAACTGTGACACACGCCCGCCCTCCTCCCCCGGAGCTTCCATTCGGTTAAACTTAGGGGCCGCTTGGCACCGCCCGTGCCCGGGGAAGGTGCTCCTCTTCGGCTTACTGTGTCGCGAGCATGCCCTCCTCCTCCGGAGCTTCCATTCGGTTAAACTTAGGGGCCGCTTGGAACCGCCCGTGCCCGGCGAAGGTGCTCCTCTTCGGCTTACTGTGACGCGAGCATGCCCTCCTCCTCCGGAGCTTCCATTCGGTTAAACTTAGGGGCCGCTTGGAACCGCCCGTGCCCGGGGAAGGTGCTCCTCTTCGGCTTACTGTGACGCGAGCATCCCCTCCTCCTCCGGAGCTTCCATTCGGTTAAACTTAGGGGCCGCTTGGCACCGCCCGTGCCCGGGGAAGGTGCTCCTCTACGGCTTAACTGCCACGCACGCCGGCCGGAGCTCTGGTACGGTCCGAACCGCGCGAAACGTCGCCACCGATCGTGTCCGGGGGAACGTGCTCTTCTTCGTCCAATCTCCTCTTCGCCCACGCTCTTCTTCGGCGCACGCCGGCCGTTTAACCGCTCCAGCGCCCGTCGTGCCGCTCGGCGAAACTACAATGCCCCCGAATATTTTTTATACCCGCGAAGCACTGAACCCGCGAAAGGTGAACCGCGAAGTAGCGAGGGTTCACTGTATGTATAAGGCCAAGACCTACAAAAAAGTCTCTTGGAGCAATGAGCTAGGTTTTACAGGAAGTCGGCCATTTTGAATTTACTTAAAAGGGGGCGGGTCACCACAATGGACTTTGTGTAGAAATTATTATTGGGGCCCGAGCAGCGACCGCGGCGAGGTCCCTATTGTTTATGTAGAAATTATTATTAGGGCCGAGCAGCGACCGCTACGAGGTCCCCATTGTTTTTGTGGAAATTATTATTATTATTATTATTAGGGCCCGAGCAGTGACCGCTGCGAGGTCCCTATTGTTTTTCTAGAAAATATTATTACTTTTTTTATTATTATTATTATTATTATTATTAGGGCCTGAGCAGCGACCGCTGCGAAGTCCCTGTTGTTTTTGTAGAAATTATTATTATTATTATTTTTCCGATTGTTCGATCGCATTTTTGACCCCCGAAACATGCACAAAAACTCACCAAACTTGGCAGTCTCATCGGGCATGGCGAGAAATTTGATATTTTAAACGTCTAATATGAACAGGAAGTGAGTTATGAATTTTTGAAAGTCCGACTTTTGCTCTTTTTTGCATGTTTACAGGGGTCATTCTTTTGCACCCTGATCCTAAAGGCTTCATCTGATTGCCTTAAAATTTTGTCTGTAGCATCTTAAGACCTGGGACAAACACTGGGGCTAAAATCTTTTGTTTCCGAAATACTATATGACGGGGGCGGGGCTTCAAAGTTTTCACTTAAGATTTCCTTCGCCGCAATGGACAAAATGCTTAATAACTCTCCTGCACATGCTGCTAAAAATCCAAAACTTCACATGTACATAAAGAGTCGGTACCTGAAGACATCTATATGTTTATATTCTGTTATACACCTTGCGCCAATCAATATCATTTTTTACGTTTTGACGTACTGCACGGTGCCCTTTTAACGAATCCGATTGAAAATTGGCGAGAAAAGACTCAAGACATTGATCTTACTCTATCCCTATTTTTGTGACTTTCCTTCGAAGGGCGTGGCTATTGCGGTGCCGCAGAGTCTGATTATTCTCCGTGGCAACAAAAGTTCCTGCAAAATGATTCAGATGATCCATCTTCTCGAAATTTTTCACATTTGAGGATATTCAGGCCCTGAAGACGGCTGCCAACTTATTTTTGATCGCAGTGGTAGCGCCACCAACTGGTAAAACAAATACAAATTATTTTCGTTGATGTTTTTCTCCGGGCAGGTTCACAAAATCTACCTTATATTTGCTCGGATTAGTGTTTAGGCCTTGAGGATGTCACAATACGAAAGTCTTTCGCCTTCTTCAGAGTGTCACATGATGGTGTCTTGTGACCCGTCTTTATCAGCTGATGTTCCATGAGGGCGTGACTTACCTGTCACAAGAATGAAGGCAAGTCACACCCCCCGCTGTCCGTTCACTCCGCCAAGATGCTGCTCCAGGTGGTAGAGAGGATGAAGGCTCCCTTGTCTCTGTTCATGGTTTTTATGCCTCGCTTGCAGATCTCAATGGCCTCTCTGATCCAGCGCTGTTGTTTGTTCTCTTCGGTGCGGATGACCCTGCCCTTCTCCCGGTCCATGATGTGGTTTTCCCTTCTGCAGTGGTCAGTGATTGCTGATTTGTAATATTCATGTTGTGCTTGTTCTTTTACTGCTATGATTTTTCATTTTTTTGACAGGTAATTCACACCCTCATGGAACATAAGCTGATAAAGACGGGTCTCAAGACACCATCATGCGACACTCTGAAGAAGGCGAAAGACTCGCCGAAACATGTCAGGTAAAACATTTACCTAAAACATAATTGTCTGCTTTTAATGAATCTGTCAAATATCAATAATAAGAAGACAAAATGAACCTCATACAAATAAATGAATGCTTAATAACTCCCCTGCACATGCTCCTAATAATCCAAACCTTCACCTGTAAATAAAATGTCCCGACCTGAAGACATCTTAATGTTATTATTTTGTTATACACACAGCGCCGCCAAGTGGAATCAAAAATTTGTTTTTATTTTAATTTTCACATACTGCACGGTGCCCTTTTGACGAATCCGACTGAAAATTAGTCAGAAAAGACTCAAGACAATGATCTTACTCTCTGCCGAATTTTGTGACGTTTTGGCAAAAGGCGTGGCTATTACGGTGCTGAAAAGTCCGATTGTACTCTGTGGCAACAAAAGCTCCGGCAACATGACTCAGATGATCCTATCTTCTCGAAGTTGTACACATTTGAGGATACTTCAGCCCTGAAGACATCTACCAACTTATTTTTCATCGTAGTAGTAGCGCCACCAACTGGTAAAAGCTAATACAAGTTATTTTCTTGGATGTTTTTCTCCGTGCAACTCAACAAGGTCGCCCTCATATATGCTCGGAGGACTGTTTCGGCCATGAGGATGTCACAATACGAAATTCATCCTTTTTCGTGAAAAGTTGTGGGAGTGGCATTGCACTGTTTGGCAATAAAACAACGCTGATTACGAGGTTCTAAATATGAACGACAACTCGTGAAACTTGACACACACATCAGGCAGAGCAAATTTATCAATATTTTATACGTTAGTTGTGCAGCTTTTTTGAAATGGCTCGCCATGGCCCTCGAGAAATGTTCAAAAAAGCAGCCCTGGTTGAGTGTTTCACCTCGCTTTTTGTAAATTTTATGGAGTACAGTGAACCCTCGGTTATCGCGGTTAATGGGGACCGAGACCACCCGCGGAAACTGAAAATCCGCGAAGTAGCGGCGCACCTTCAAAAATGCTTAAAAGAAAATACAATATATATAATAAATATATATATATATATATATATATATATATATATATATATATATATATATATATATATATATATACGGGGAGAGAGAGAGAGAGAGAGTGAAATTCATGTTATAACAAAAAAACCAAATTATTATTAAAACGTATTATTTTTTTATTCCCCAGCCATTCTTTTTGTATTTATTTAATTACTCCGACTTTTACCAGCTGGTACGCCGTCCGGTGTTCCCTGTGAAATGAAAGGTGGCATTCTTTAATTATTTATTTATTTATTCATTTATTCATTCATAACTGACAGCTTTGCGCTCCGTTCGTGTCCGGGCGGAAGAGGTGTTCCAATTCGGCTTAACTGTGACACACGCCCGCCCTCCTCCCCCGGAGCTTCCATTCGGTTAAACTTAGGGGCCGCTTGGCACCGCCCGTGCCCGGGGAAGGTGCTCCTCTTCGGCTTACTGTGACGCGAGCATGCCCGCCTCCTCCGGAGCTTCCATTCGGTTAAACTTAGGGGCCGCTTGGAACCGCCCGTGCCCGGCAAAGGTGCTCCTCTTCGGCTTACTGTGACGCGAGCATGCCCTCCTCCTCCGGAGCTTCCATTTGGTTAAACTTAGGGGCCGCTTGGAACCGCCCGTGCCTGGGGAAGGTGCTCCTCTTCGGCTTACTGTGACGCGAGCATGCCCTCCTCCTCCGGAGCTTCCATTCGGTTAAACTTAGGGGCCGCTTGGCACCGCCCGTGCCCGGGGACGGTGCTCCTCTACGGCTTAACTGCCACGCACGCCGGCCGGAGCCTTGGTACGGTCCGAACCGCGCGAAACGTCGCCACCGATCGTGTCCGGGGGAACGTGCTCTTCTTCGTCCACTCTCCTCTTCGCCCACGCTCTTCTTCGTCGCACGCCGGCCGTCTAACCGCTCCAGCGCCCGTCGTGCCGCTCGGCGAAACTACAATGCCCCCGAATATTTTTTATACCCGCGAAGCACTGAACCCGCGAAAGGTGAACCGCGAAGTAGCGAGGGTTCACTGTATGTATAAGACCAAGACCTACAAAAAAGTCTCTTGGAGCAATGAGCTAGGTTTTACAGGAAGTCGGCCATTTTGAATTTACTTAAAAGGGGCGGGTCACCACAATGGACTTTGTGTAGAAATTATTATTGGGGCCCGAGCAGCGACCGCGGCGAGGTCCCTATTGTTTATGTAGAAATTATTATTAGGGCCCGAGCAGCGACCGCTACGAGGTCCCCATTGTTTTTGTGGAAATTATTATTATTATTATTATTAGGGCCCGAGCAGTGACCGCTGCGAGGTCCCTATTGTTTTTCTAGAAATTGTTATTAGGGCCCGAGCTGCGACGGCTGCGAGGTCCCTATTGTTTTTGTAGAAAATATCATTACTTTTATTATTATTATTATTATTATTATTAGGGCCTGAGCAGCGACCGCTGCGAAGTCCCTGTTGTTTTTGTAGAAATTATTATTATTATTATTTTTCCGATTGTACGATCGCATTTTTGACCCCCGAAACATGCACAAAAACTCACCAAACTTGGCAGTCTCATCGGGCATGGCGAGAAATTTGATATTTTAACGTCTAATATGAACAGGAAGTGAGTTATGAATTTTTGAAAGTCCGACTTTTGCCCTTTTTTGCATGTTTACAGGGGTCATTCTTTTGCACCCTGATCCTAAAGGCTTCATCTGATTGCCTTAAAATTCTGTCTGTAGCATCTTAAGACCTGGGACAAACACTGGGGCTAAAATCTTTTGTTTCCGAAATACTATATGACGGGGGCGGGGCTTCAAAGTTTTCACTTAAGATTTCCTTCGCCGCAATGGACAAAATGCTTAATAACTCTCCTGCACATGCTGCTAAAAATCCAAAACTTCACATGTACATAAAGAGTCGGTACCTGAAGACATCTATATGTTTATATTCTGTTATACACCTTGCGCCAATCAATAACATTTTTTACATTTTGACGTACTGCACGGTGCCCTTTTAACGAATCCGATTGAAAATTGGCTAGAAAAGACTCAAGACATTGATCTTACTCTATCCCTATTTTTGTGACTTTCCTTCGAAGGGCGTGGCTATTGCGGTGCCGCAGAGTCTGATTATTCTCCGTGGCAACAAAAGTTCCTGCAAAATGATTCAGATGATCCATCTTCTCGAAATTTTTCACATTTGAGGATATTCAGGCCCTGAAGACGGCTGCCAACTTATTTTTGATCGCAGTGGTAGCGCCACCAACTGGTTAAAACAAATACAAATTATTTTCGTTGATGTTTTTCTCCGGGCAGGTTCACAAAATCTACCTTATATTTGCTCGGATGAGTGTTTAGGCCTTGAGGATGTCACAATACGAAAGTCTTTCGCCTTCTTCAGAGTGTCACATGATGGTGTCTTGTGACCCGTCTTTATCAGCTGATGTTCCATGAGGGCGTGACTTACCTGTCACAAGAATGAAGGCAAGTCACACCCCCGCTGTCCGTTCACTCCGCCAAGATGCTGCTCTAGGTGGTAGAGAGGATGAAGGCTCCCTTGTCTCTGTTCATGGTTTTTATGCCTCGCTTGCAGATCTCAATGGCCTCTCTGATCCAGCGCTGTTGTTTGTTCTCTTCGGTGCGGATGACCCTGCCCTTCTCCCGGTCCATGATGTGGTTTTCCCTTTTGCAGTGGTCAGTGATTGCTGATTTGTAATGTTCATGTTGTGCTTGTTCTTTTACTGCTCTGATTTTTCATTTTTTTGACAGGTAAGTCACACCCTCATGGAACATCAGCTGATAAAGACGGGTCTCAAGACACCATCATGCGACACTCTGAAGAAGGCGAAAGACTCGCCGAAACATGTCAGGTAAAAAATTAACCTAAAACATAATTGTCTGCTTTTAATGAATCAGTCAAATATCAATAATAAGAAGACAAAATGAACCTAATACAAATAAATGAATGCTTAATAACTCCCCTGCACATGCTCCTGAAAATCCAAACCTTCACCTGTAAATAAAACGTCCCGACCTGAAGACATCTTAATGTTATTATTTTGTTATACACACAGCGCCGCCAAGTGGAATCAAAAATGTGTTTTTATTTTAATTTTCACATCCTGCACGGTGCCCTTTTGACAAATCCGACTGAAAATTAGTCAGAAAAGACTCAAGACAATGATCTTTCTCTCTGCCGAATTTTGTGATGTTTTGGCAAAAGGCATGGCTATTACGGTGCTGAAAAGTCAGATTGTACTCTGTGGCAACAAAAGCTCCGGCAACATGACTCAGATGATCCTATCTTCTCGAAGTTGTACACATTTGAGGATACTTCAGCCCTGAAGACATCTACCAACTTATTTTTCATCGTAGTAGTAGCGCCACCAACTGGTAAAAGCTAATACAAGTTATTTTCTTGGATGTTTTTCTCCGTGCAACTCAACAAGGTCGCCCTCATATATGCTCGGATGACTGTTTCGGCCATGAGGATGTCACAATACGAAATTCGTCCTTTTTCGTGTAAAGTTGTGGGAGTGGCATTGCACTGTTCGGCAATAAAACAACGCTGATTATGAGGTTCTACATATGAACGACAACTCGTGAAACTTTACACACACATCAGGCAGAGCAAATTTATCAATATTTTATACGTTAGTTGTGCAGCTTTTTTGAAATGGCTCGCCATGGCCCTCGAGAAATGTTCAAAAAAGCAGCCCTGGTTGAGTGTTTCACCTCGCTTTTTGTAAATTTTATGGAGTACAGTGAACCCTCGGTTATGGCGGTTAATGGGGACAGAGACCACCCGCGAAAACTGAAAATCCGCGAAGTAGCGGCGCACCTTCAAAAATGCTTAAAAGAAAATACAATATATATAATAAATATATATATATATATGTATATATATATATATATATATACGGGGAGAGAGAGAGTGAAATTCATGTTATAACAAAAAAAACAAATTATTATTAAAACGTATTATTTTTTTATTCCCCAGCCATTCTTTTTGTATTTATTTAATTACTCCGACTTTTACCTGCTGGTACGCCGTCCGGTGTGCCCTGTGAAATGAAAGGTGGCATTCTTTATTTATTTATTAATTTATTCATTCATAACTGACAGCTTCGCGCTCCGTTCGTGCCCGGGCGGAAGAGGTGTTCCAATTCGGCTTTACTGTGACACACGCCCGCCCTCCTGCCCCGGAGCTTCCATTCGGTTAAACTTAGGGGCCGCTTGGAACCGCCCGTGCCCGGGGAAGGTGCTCCTCTTTGGCTTACTGTGACGCGAGCATGCCCTCCTCCTCCGGAGCTTCCATTCGGTTAAACTTAGGGGCCGCTTGGCACCGCCCGTGCCCGGGGAAGGTACTCCTCTACGGCTTAACTGCCACGCACGCCGGCCGGAGCTCTGGTACGGTCCGAACCGCGCGAAACGTCGCCACCGATCGTGTCCGGGGGAACGTGCTCTTCTTCGTCCACTCTCCTCTTCGCCCACGCTCTTCTTCGGCGCACGCCGGCCGTCTAACCGCTCCAGCGCCCGTCGTGCCGCTCGGCGAAACTACAATGCCCCCGAATATTTTTTATACCCGCGAAGCACTGAACCCGCGAAAGGTGAACCGCGAAGTAGCGAGGGTTCACCGTATGTATAAGACCAAGACCTACAAAAAAGTCTCTTGGAGCAATGAGCTAGGTTTTACAGGAAGTCGGCCATTTTGAATTTACTTAAAAGGGGCGGGTCACCACAATGGACTTTGTGTAGAAATTATTATTGGGGCCCGAGCAGCGACCGCGGCGAGGTCCCTATTGTTTATGTAGAAATTATTATTAGGGCCCGAGCAGCGACCGCTACGAGGTCCCCATTGTTTTTGTGGAAATTATTATTATTTTTATTATTATTATTATTAGGGCCCGAGCAGTGACCGCTGCGAGGTCCCTATTGTTTTTCTAGAAATTGTTATTAGGGCCCAAGCTGCGACGGCTGCGAGGTCCCTACTGTTTTTGTAGAAAATATTATTACTTTTATTATTATTATTATTATTATTATTATTAGGGCCTGAGCAGCGACCGCTGCGAAGTCCCTATTGTTTTTGTAGAAATTATTATTATTATTATTTTTCCGATTGTTCGATTGCATTTTTGTCCCCCGAAACATGCACAAAAATTCACCAAACTTGGCAGTCTCATCGGGCATGGCGAAAAATTTGATATTTTAACGTCTAATATGAACAGGAAGTGAGTTATGAATTTTTGAAAGTCCGACTTTTGCCCTTTTTTGCATGTTTACAGGGGTCATTCTTTTGCACCCTGATCCTAAAGGCTTCATCTGATTGCCTTAAAATTCTGTCTGTAGCATCTTAAGACCTGGGACAAACACTGGGACTAAAATTTTTTGTTTCCGAAATACTATATGACGGGGGCGGGGCTTCGAAGTTTTCACTTAAGATTTCCTTCGCCGCAATGGACAAAATGCTTAATAACTCTCTTGCACATGCTGCTAAAAATCCAAAACTTCACATGTACATAAAGAGTCGGTACCTGAAGACATCTATATGTTTATATTCAGTTATACACCTTGCGCCAATCAATATCATTTTTTACATTTTGACGTACTGCACGGTGCCCTTTTAACGAATCCGATTGAAAATTGGCTAGAAAAGACTCAAGACATTGATCTTACTCTATCCCTATTTTTGTGACTTTCCTTCGAAGGGCGTGGCTATTACGGTGCCGCAGAGTCTGATTATTCTCCGTGGCAACAAAAGTTCCTGCAAAATGATTCAGATGATCCATCTTCTCGAAATTTTTCACATTTGAGGATATTCAGGCCCTGAAGACGGCTGCCAACTTATTTTTGATCGCAGTGGTAGCGCCACCAACTGGTTAAAACAAATACAAATTATTTTCGTTGATGTTTTTCTCCGGGCAGGTTAACAAAATCTACCTTATATTTGCTCGGATGAGTGTTTAGGCCTTGAGGATGTCACAATACGAAAGTCTTTCGCCTTCTTCAGAGTGTCACATGATGGTGTCTTGTGGCCCGTCTTTATCAGCTGATGTTCCATGAGGGCGTGACTTACCTGTCACAAGAATGAAGGCAAGTCACGCCCCCCGCTGTCCGTTAACTCCGCCAAGATGCTGCTCCAGGTGGTAGAGAGGATGAAGGCTCCCTTGTCTCTGTTCATGGTTTTTATGCCTCGCTTGCAGATCTCAATGGCCTCTCTGATCCAGCGCTGTTGTTTGTTCTCTTCGGTGCCGATGACCCTGCCCTTCTCCCGGTCCATGATGTGGTTTTCCCTTTTGCAGTGGTCAGTGATTGCTGATTTGTAATGTTCATGTTGTGCTTGTTCTTTTACTGCTCTGATTTTTCATTTTTTTGACAGGTAAGTCACACCCTCATGGAACATCAGCTGATAAAGACGGGTCTCAAGACACCATCATGCGACACTCTGAAGAAGGCGAAAGACTCGCCGAAACATGTCAGGTAAAAAATTTTACCGAAAACATAATTGTCTGCTTTTAATGAATCTGTCAAATATCAATAATAAGAAGACAAAATGAACCTAATACAAATAAATGAATGCTTAATAACTCCCCTGCACATGCTCCTAAAAATCCAAACATTCACCTGTAAATAAAATGTCCCGACCTGAAGACATCTTAATGTTATTATTTTGTTATACACACAGCGCCGCCAAGTGGAATCAAAAATTTGTTTTTATTTTAATTTTCACGTACTGCACGGTGCCCTTTTGACGAATCCGACTGAAAATTAGTCAGAAAAGACTCAAGACAATGATCTTACTCTCTGCCGAGTTTTGTGACGTTTTGGCAAAAGGCGTGGCAATTACGGTGCTGAAAAGTCCGATTGTACTTTGTGGCAACAAAAGCTCCGGCAACATGACTCAGATGATCCTATCTTCTCGAAGTTGTACACATTTGAGGATACTTCAGCCCTGAAGACATCTACCAACTTATTTTTCATCGTAGTAGTAGCGCCACCAACTGGTAAAAGCTAATACAAGTTATTTTCTTGGATGTTTTTGTCCGTGCAACTCAACAAGGTCGCCCTCATATATGCTCGGAGGACTGTTTCGGCCATGAGGATGTCACAATACGAAATTCATCCTTTTTCGTGAAAAGTTGTGGGAGTGGCATTGCACTTTTTGGCAATAAAACAACGCTGATTATGAGGTTCTAAATATGAACGACAACTCGTGAAACTTGAGACACACATCAGGCAGAGCAAATTTATCAATATTTTATACGTTAGTTGTGCAGCTTTTTTGAAATGGCTCGCCATGGCCCTCGAGAAATGTTCAAAAAAGCAGCCCTGGTTGAGTGTTTCACCTCGCTTTTTGTAAATTTTATGGAGTACAGTGAACCCTCGGTTATCGCGGTTAATGGGGACCGAGACCACCCGCGGAAACTGAAAATCCGCGAAGTAGCGGCGCACCTTCAAAAATGCTTAAAAGAAAATACAATATATAGAATAATATATATATATATATATATATATATATATATATATATATATATATATATATATATACGGGGGAGAGAGAGAGAGAGAGAGAGAGAGTGAAATTCATGTTATAACAAAAAAAACAAATTATTATTAAAACGTATTATTTTTTTATTCCCCAGCCATTCTTTTTGTATTTATTTAATTACTCCGACTTTTACCTGCTGGTACGCCGTCCGGTGTGCCCTGTGAAATGAAAGGTGGCATTCTTTATTTATTTATTTATTTATTCTTCTATACATTCATAACTGACAGCTTCGCGCTCCGCTCGTGCCCGGGCGGAAGAGGTGCTCCAATTCGGCTGAACTGTGACACACACCCGCCCTCCTCCCCCGGAGCTTCCATTCGGTTAAACTTAGGGGCCGCTTGGCACCGCCCGTGCCCGGGGAAGGTGCTCCTCTTCGGCTTACTGTGACGCGAGCATGCCCTCCTCCTCCGGAGCTTCCATTCGGTTAAACTTAGGGGCCGCTTGGAACCGCCCGTGCCCGGGGAAGGTGCTCCTCTTCGGCTTACTGTGACGCGAGCATGCCCTCCTCCTCCGGAGCTTCCATTCGGTTAAACTTAGGGGCCGCTTGGCACCGCCCGTGCCCTGGGAAGGTTCTCCTCTACGGCTTAACTGCCACGCACGCCGGCCGGAGCTCTGGTACTGTCCGAACCGCGCGAAACGTCGCCACCGATCGTGTCCGGGGGAACGTGCTCTTCTTCGTCCACTCTCCTCTTCGCCCACGCTCTTCTTCGGCGCACACCGGCCGTCTAACCGCTCCAGCGCCCCGTCGTGCCGCTCGGCGAAACTATAATGCCCCCGAATATTTTTTAGACCCGCGAAGCACTGAACCCGCGAAAGGTGAACCGCCAAGTAGCGAGGGTTCACTGTATGTATAAGACCAAGATCTACAAAAAAGTCTCTTGGAGCAATGAGCTAGGTTTTACAGGAAGTCGGCCATTTTGAATTTACTTAAAAGGGGGCGGGTCACCACAATGGACTTTGTGTAGAAATTATTATTGGGGCCCGAGCAGCGACCGCGGCGAGGTCCCTATTGTTTATGTAGAAATTATTATTAGGGCCCGAGCAGCGACCGCTACGAGGTCCCCATTGTTTTTGTGGAAATTATTATTATTATTATTATTAGGGCCCGAGCAGTGACCGCTGCGAGGTCCCTATTGTTTTTCTAGAAATTGTTATTAGGGCCCGAGCTGCGACGGCTGCGAGGTCCCTATTGTTTTTGTAGAAAATATTATTACTTTCAAATTTCCCCATTGTGGGACTAATAAAGGACATCTTATCTTATCTTCTCTTATTATTATTATTATTATTAGGGCCTGAGCAGCGACCGCTGCGAAGTCCCTATTGTTTTTGTAGAAATTATTATTATTATTATTTTTCCGATTGTTCGATTGCATTTTTGACCCCCGAAACATGCACAAAAATTCACCAAACTTGGCAGTCTCATCGGGCATGGCGAAAAATTTGATATTTTAATGTCTAATATGAATAGGAAGTGAGTTATGAATTTTTGAAAGTCCGACTTTTGCCCTTTTTTGCATGTTTACAGGGGTCATTCTTTTGCACCCTGATCCTAAAGGCTTCATCTGATTGCCTTAAAATTCTGTCTGTAGCATCTTAAGACCTGGGACAAACACTGGGGCTAAAATTTTTTGTTTCCGAAATACTATATGACGGGGGCGGGGCTTCGAAGTTTTCACTTAAGATTTCCTTCGCCGCAATGGACAAAATGCTTAATAACTCTCTTGCACATGCTGCTAAAAATCCAAAACTTCACATGTACATAAAGAGTCGGTACCTGAAAACATCTATATGTTTATATTCAGTTATACACCTTGCGCCAATCAATATCATTTTTTACATTTTGACAAACTGCACGGTGCCCTTTTAACGAATCCGATTGAAAATTGGCTAGAAAAGACTCAAGACATTGATCTTACTCTATCCCTATTTTTGTGACTTTCCTTCGAAGGGCGTGGCTATTACGGTGCCGCAGAGTCTGATTATTCTCCGTGGCAACAAAAGTTCCTGCAAAATGATTCAGATGATCCATCTTCTTGAAATTTTTCACATTTGAGGATATTCAGGCCCTGAAGACGGCTGCCAACTTATTTTTGATCGCAGTGGTAGCGCCACCAACTGGTTAAAACAAATACAAATTATTTTCGTTGATGTTTTTCTCCGGGCAGGTTAACAAAATCTACCTTATATTTGCTCGGATGAGTGTTTAAGCCTTGAGGATGTCACAATACGAAAGTCTTTCGCCTTCTTCAGAGTGTCACATGATGGTGTCTTGTGGCCCGTCTTTATCAGCTGATGTTCCATGAGGGCGTGACTTACCATTCACAAGAATGAAGGCAAGTCACGCCCCCCGCTGTCCGTTCACTCCGCCAAGATGCTGCTCCAGGTGGTAGAGAGGATGAAGGGTCCCTTGTCTCTGTTCATGGTTTTTATGCCTCGCTTGCAGATCTCAATGGCCTCTCTGATCCAGCGCTGTTGTTTGTTCTCTTCGGTGCGGATGACCCTGCCCTTCTCCCGGTCCATGATGTGGTTTTCCCTTTTGCAGTGGTCAGTGATTGCTGATTTGTAATGTTCATGTTGTGCTTGTTCTTTTACTGCTCTGATTTTTAATTTTTTTGACAGGTAAGTCACACCCTCATGGAACATCAGCTGATAAAGACGGGTCTCAAGACACCATCATGCGACACTCTGAAGAAGGCGAAAGACTCGCCGAAACATGTCAGGTAAAAAATTAACCTAAAACATAATTGTCTGCTTTTAATGAATCAGTCAAATATCAATAATAAGAAGACAAAATGAACCTAATACAAATAAACGAATGCTTAATAACTCCCCTGCACATGCTCCTAAAAATCCAAACCTTCACCTGTAAATAAAACGTCCCGACCTGAAGACATCTTAATGTTATTATTTTGTTATACACACAGCGCCGCCAAGTGGAATCAAAAATTTGTTTTTATTTAAATTTTCACATTATGCACGGTGCCCTTTTGACGAATCCGACTGAAAATTAGTCAAAAAAGACTCAAGACAATGATCTTACTCTCTGCCGAATTTTGTGACGTTTTGGCAAAAGGCGTGGCTATTACGGTGCTGAAAAGTCAGATTGTACTCTGTGGCAATAAAAGCTCCGGCAACATGACTCAGATGATCCTATCTTCTCGAAGTTGTACACATTTGAGGATACTTCAGCCCTGAAGACATCTACCAACTTATTTTTCATCGTAGTAGTAGCGCCACCAACTGGTAAAAGCTAATACAAGTTATTTTCTTGGATGTTTTTCTCCGTGCAACTCAACAAGGTCGCCCTCATATATGCTCGGATGACTGTTTCGGCCATGAGGATGTCACAATACGAAATTCGTCCTTTTTCTTGTAAAGTTGTGGGAGTGGCATTGCACTGTTCGGCAATAAAACAACGCTGATTATGAGGTTCTAAATATGAACGACAACTCGTGAAACTTTACACACACATCAGGCCGAGCAAATTTATCAATATTTTATACGTTAGTTGTGCAGCTTTTTTGAAATGGCTCGCCATGGCCCTCGAGAAATGTTAAAAAAAGCAGCCCTGGTTGAGTGTTTCACCTCGCTTTTTGTAAATTTTATGGAGTACAGTGAATCCTCGGTTATCGCGGTTAATGGGGACAGAGACCACCCGCGAAAACTGAAAATCCGCGAAGTAGCGGCGCACCTTCAAAAATGCTTAAAAAAATATACAATATATATAATAAATATATATATATATATATATATATATACGGGGAGAGAGAGAGTGAAATTCATGTTATAACAAAAAAAACAAATTATTATTAAAACGTATTATTTTTTTATTCCCCAGCCATTCTTTTTGTATTTATTTAATTACTCCGACTTTTACCTGCTGGTACGCCGTCCGGTGTGCCCTGTGAAATGAAAGGTGGCATTCTTTATTTATTTATTTATTTATTCTTTTATACATTCATAACTGACAGCTTCGCGCTCCGCTCGTGCCCGGGCGGAAGAGGTGCTCCAATTCGGCTTAACTGTGACACACACCCGCCCTCCTCCCCCGGAGCTTCCATTCGGTTAAACTTAGGGGCCGCTTGGCACCGCCCGTGCCCGGGGAAGGTGCTCCTCTTCGGCTTACTGTGACGCGAGCATGCCCTCCTCCTCCGGAGCTTCCATTCGGTTAAACTTAGGGGCCGCTTGGAACCGCCCGTGCCCGGGGAAGGTGCTCCTCTTCGGCTTACTGTGACGCGAGCATGCCCTCCTCCTCCGGAGCTTCCATTCGGTTAAACTTAGGGGCCGCTTGGAACCGCCCGTGCCCGGGGAAGGTGCTCCTCTTCGGCTTACTGTGACGCGAGCATGCCCTCCTCCTCCGGAGCTTCCATTCGGTTAAACTTAGGGGCCGCTTGGCACCGCCCGTGCCCGGGGAAGGTGCTCCTCTACGGCTTAACTGCCACGCACGCCGGCCGGAGCTCTGGTACTGTCCGAACCGCGCGAAACGTCGCCACCCATCGTGTCCGGGGGAACGTGCTCTTCTTCGTCCACTCTCCTCTTCGCCCACGCTCTTCTTCGGCGCACGCCGGCCGTCTAACCGCTCCAGCACCCCGTCGTGCCGCTCGGCGAAACTACAATGCCCCCGAATATTTTTTAGACCCGCGAAACACTGAACCCGCGAAAGGTGAACCGCCAAGTAGCGAGGGTTCACTGTATGTATAAGACCAAGACCTACAAAAAAGTCTCTTGGAGCAATGAGCTAGGTTTTACAGGAAGTCGGCCATTTTGAATTTACTTAAAAGGGGGCGGGTCACCACAATGGACTTTGTGTAGAAATTATTATTGGGGCCCGAGTAGCGACCGCGGAGAGGTCCCTATTGTTTTTGTAGAAATTATTATTAGGGCCCGAGCAGCGACCGCTACGAGGTCCCCATTGTTTTTGTGGAAATTATTATTATTATTATTATTAGGGCCCGAGCAGTGACCGCTGCGAGGTCCCTATTGTTTTTCTAGAAATTGTTATTAGGGCCCGAGCTGCGACGGCTGCGAGGTCCCTATTGTTTTTGTAGAAAATATTATTACTTTTATTATTATTATTATTATTAGGGCCTGAGCAGCGACCGCTGCGAAGTCCCTCTTGTTTTTGTAGAAATTATTATTATTATTATTTTTCCGATTGTTCGATCGCATTTTTGACCCCCGAAACATGCACAAAAATTCACCAAACTTGGCAGTCTCATCGGGCATGGCGAAAAATTTTATATTTTAACGTCTAATATGAACAGGAAGTGAGTTATGAATTTTTGAAAGTCCGACTTTTGCCCTTTTTTGCATGTTTACAGGGGTCATTCTTTTGCACCCTGATCCTAAAGGCTTCATCTGATTGCCTTAAAATTCTGTCTGTAGCATCTTAAGACCTGGGACAAACACTGGGGCTAAAATTTTTTGTTTCCGAAATACTATATGAACGGGGGCGGGGCTTCGAAGTTTTCACTTAAGATTTCCTTCGCCGCAATGGACAAAATGCTTAATACCTCTCCTGCACATGCAGCTAAAAATCCAAAACTTCACATGTACATAAAGAGTCGGTACCTGAAGACATCTATATGTTTATATTCAGTTATACACCTTGCGCCAATCAATATCATTTTTTACATTTTGACGTACTGCACGGTGCCCTTTTAACGAATCCGATTGAAAATTGGCTAGAAAAGACTCAAGACATTGATCTTACTCTATCCCTATTTTTGTGACTTTCCTTCGAAGGGCGTGGCTATTACGGTGCCGCAGAGTCTGATTAATCTCCGTGGCAACAAAAGTTCCTGCAAAATGATTCAGATGATCCATCTTCTCGAAATTTTTCACATTTGAGGATATTCAGGCCCTGAAGACGGCTGCCAACTTATTTTTGATCGCAGTGGTAGCGCCACCAACTGGTTAAAACAAATACAAATTATTTTCGTTTATGTTTTTCTCCGGGCAGGTTAACAAAATCTACCTTATATTTGTTCGGATGAGTGTTTAGGCCTTGAGGATGTCACAATACGAAAGTCTTTCGCCTTCTTCAGAGTGTCACATGATGGTGTCTTGTGACCCGTCTTTATCAGCTGATGTTCCATGAGGGCGTGACTTACCTGTCACAAGAATGAAGGCAAGTCACGCCCCCCGCTGTCCGTTCACTCTGCCAAGATGCTGCTCCAGGTGGTAGAGAGGATGAAGGCTCCCTTGTCTCTGTTCATGGTTTTTATGCCTCGCTTGCAGATCTCAATGGCCTCTCTGATCCAGCGCTGTTGTTTGTTCTCTTCGGTGCGGATGACCCTGCCCTTCTCCCGGTCCATGATGTGGTTTTCCCTTTTGCAGTGGTCAGTGATTGCTGATTTGTAATGTTCATGTTGTGCTTGTTCTTTTACTGCTCTGATTTTTAATTTTTTTGACAGGTAAGTCACACCCTCATGGAACATCAGCTGATAAAGACGGGTCTCAAGACACCATCATGCGACACTCTGAAGAAGGCGAAAGACTCGCCGAAACATGTCAGGTAAAAAATTAACCTAAAACATAATTGTCTGCTTTTAATGAATCAGTCAAATATCAATAATAAGAAGACAAAATGAACCTAATACAAATAAATGAATGCTTAATAACTCCCCTGCACATGCTCCTAAAAATCCAAACCTTCACCTGTAAATAAAACGTCCCGACCTGAAGACATCTTAATGTTATTATTTTGTTATACACACAGCGCCGCCAAGTGGAATCAAAAATGTGTTTTTATTTTAATTTTCACATACTGCACGGTGCCCTTTTGACGAATCCGACTGAAAATTAGTCAGAAAAGACTCAAGACAATGATCTTACTCTCTGCCGAATTTTGTGTCGTTTTGGCAAAAGGCGTGGCTATTACGGTGCTGAAAAGTCAGATTGTACTCTGTGGCAACAAAAGCTCCGGCAACATGACTCAGATGATCCTATCTTCTCGAAGTTGTACACATTTGAGGATACTTCAGCCCTAAAGACATCTACCAACTTATTTTTCATCGTAGTAGTAGCGCCACCAACTGGTAAAAGCTAATACAAGTTATTTTCTTGGATGTTTTTCTCCGTGCAACTCAACAAGGTCGCCCTCATATATGCTCGGAGGACTGTTTCGGCCATGAGGATGTCACAATACGAAATTCATCCTTTTTCGTGAAAAGTTGTGGGAGTGGCATTGCACTGTTTGGCAATAAAACGACGCTGATTATGAGGTTCTAAATATGAACGACAACTCGTGAAACTTGACACACACATCAGGCAGAGCAAATTTATAAATATTTTATACGTTAGTTGTGCAGCTTTTTTGAAATGGCTCGCCATGGCCCTCGAGAAATGTTCAAAAAAGCAGCCCTGGTTGAGTGTTTCACCTCGCTTTTTGTAAATTTTATGGAGTACAGTGAACCCTCGGTTATCGCGGTTAATGGGGACCGAGACCACCCGCGGAAACTGAAAATCCGCGGAGTAGCGGCGCACCTTCAAAAATGCTTAAAAGAAAATACAATATATAGAATAAATATATATATATATATATATATATATATATATATATATATATATATACGGGGGAGAGAGAGAGAGAGAGAGAGAGAGAGAGTGAAATTCATGTTATAACAAAAAAAACAAATTATTATTAAAACGTATTATTTTTTTATTCCCCAGCCATTCTTTTTGTATTTATTTAATTACTCCGACTTTTACCTGCTGGTACGCCGTCCGGTGTGCCCTGTGAAATGAAAGGTGGCATTCTTTATTTATTTATTTATTTATTCTTCTATACATTCATAACTGACAGCTTCGCGCTCCGCTCGTGCCCGGGCGGAAGAGGTGCTCCAATTCGGCTGAACTGTGACACACACCCGCCCTCCTCCCCCGGAGCTTCCATTCGGTTAAACTTAGGGGCCGCTTGGCACCGCCCGTGCCCGGGGAAGGTGCTCCTCTTCGGCTTACTGTGACGCGAGCATGCCCTCCTCCTCCGGAGCTTCCATTCGGTTAAACTTAGGGGCCGCTTGGAACCGCCCGTGCCCGGGGAAGGTGCTCCTCTTCGGCTTACTGTGACGCGAGCATGCCCTCCTCCTCCGGAGCTTCCATTCGGTTAAACTTAGGGGCCGCTTGGCACCGCCCGTGCCCTGGGAAGGTTCTCCTCTACGGCTTAACTGCCACGCACGCCGGCCGGAGCTCTGGTACTGTCCGAACCGCGCGAAACGTCGCCACCGATCGTGTCCGGGGGAACGTGCTCTTCTTCGTCCACTCTCCTCTTCGCCCACGCTCTTCTTCGGCGCACACCGGCCGTCTAACCGCTCCAGCGCCCCGTCGTGCCGCTCGGCGAAACTATAATGCCCCCGAATATTTTTTAGACCCGCGAAGCACTGAACCCGCGAAAGGTGAACCGCCAAGTAGCGAGGGTTCACTGTATGTATAAGACCAAGATCTACAAAAAAGTCTCTTGGAGCAATGAGCTAGGTTTTACAGGAAGTCGGCCATTTTGAATTTACTTAAAAGGGGGCGGGTCACCACAATGGACTTTGTGTAGAAATTATTATTGGGGCCCGAGCAGCGACCGCGGCGAGGTCCCTATTGTTTATGTAGAAATTATTATTAGGGCCCGAGCAGCGACCGCTACGAGGTCCCCATTGTTTTTGTGGAAATTATTATTATTATTATTATTAGGGCCCGAGCAGTGACCGCTGCGAGGTCCCTATTGTTTTTCTAGAAATTGTTATTAGGGCCCGAGCTGCGACGGCTGCGAGGTCCCTATTGTTTTTGTAGAAAATATTATTACTTTCAAATTTCCCCATTGTGGGACTAATAAAGGACATCTTATCTTATCTTCTCTTATTATTATTATTATTATTAGGGCCTGAGCAGCGACCGCTGCGAAGTCCCTATTGTTTTTGTAGAAATTATTATTATTATTATTTTTCCGATTGTTCGATTGCATTTTTGACCCCCGAAACATGCACAAAAATTCACCAAACTTGGCAGTCTCATCGGGCATGGCGAAAAATTTGATATTTTAATGTCTAATATGAATAGGAAGTGAGTTATGAATTTTTGAAAGTCCGACTTTTGCCCTTTTTTGCATGTTTACAGGGGTCATTCTTTTGCACCCTGATCCTAAAGGCTTCATCTGATTGCCTTAAAATTCTGTCTGTAGCATCTTAAGACCTGGGACAAACACTGGGGCTAAAATTTTTTGTTTCCGAAATACTATATGACGGGGGCGGGGCTTCGAAGTTTTCACTTAAGATTTCCTTCGCCGCAATGGACAAAATGCTTAATAACTCTCTTGCACATGCTGCTAAAAATCCAAAACTTCACATGTACATAAAGAGTCGGTACCTGAAAACATCTATATGTTTATATTCAGTTATACACCTTGCGCCAATCAATATCATTTTTTACATTTTGACAAACTGCACGGTGCCCTTTTAACGAATCCGATTGAAAATTGGCTAGAAAAGACTCAAGACATTGATCTTACTCTATCCCTATTTTTGTGACTTTCCTTCGAAGGGCGTGGCTATTACGGTGCCGCAGAGTCTGATTATTCTCCGTGGCAACAAAAGTTCCTGCAAAATGATTCAGATGATCCATCTTCTTGAAATTTTTCACATTTGAGGATATTCAGGCCCTGAAGACGGCTGCCAACTTATTTTTGATCGCAGTGGTAGCGCCACCAACTGGTTAAAACAAATACAAATTATTTTCGTTGATGTTTTTCTCCGGGCAGGTTAACAAAATCTACCTTATATTTGCTCGGATGAGTGTTTAAGCCTTGAGGATGTCACAATACGAAAGTCTTTCGCCTTCTTCAGAGTGTCACATGATGGTGTCTTGTGGCCCGTCTTTATCAGCTGATGTTCCATGAGGGCGTGACTTACCATTCACAAGAATGAAGGCAAGTCACGCCCCCCGCTGTCCGTTCACTCCGCCAAGATGCTGCTCCAGGTGGTAGAGAGGATGAAGGGTCCCTTGTCTCTGTTCATGGTTTTTATGCCTCGCTTGCAGATCTCAATGGCCTCTCTGATCCAGCGCTGTTGTTTGTTCTCTTCGGTGCGGATGACCCTGCCCTTCTCCCGGTCCATGATGTGGTTTTCCCTTTTGCAGTGGTCAGTGATTGCTGATTTGTAATGTTCATGTTGTGCTTGTTCTTTTACTGCTCTGATTTTTAATTTTTTTGACAGGTAAGTCACACCCTCATGGAACATCAGCTGATAAAGACGGGTCTCAAGACACCATCATGCGACACTCTGAAGAAGGCGAAAGACTCGCCGAAACATGTCAGGTAAAAAATTAACCTAAAACATAATTGTCTGCTTTTAATGAATCAGTCAAATATCAATAATAAGAAGACAAAATGAACCTAATACAAATAAACGAATGCTTAATAACTCCCCTGCACATGCTCCTAAAAATCCAAACCTTCACCTGTAAATAAAACGTCCCGACCTGAAGACATCTTAATGTTATTATTTTGTTATACACACAGCGCCGCCAAGTGGAATCAAAAATTTGTTTTTATTTAAATTTTCACATTATGCACGGTGCCCTTTTGACGAATCCGACTGAAAATTAGTCAAAAAAGACTCAAGACAATGATCTTACTCTCTGCCGAATTTTGTGACGTTTTGGCAAAAGGCGTGGCTATTACGGTGCTGAAAAGTCAGATTGTACTCTGTGGCAATAAAAGCTCCGGCAACATGACTCAGATGATCCTATCTTCTCGAAGTTGTACACATTTGAGGATACTTCAGCCCTGAAGACATCTACCAACTTATTTTTCATCGTAGTAGTAGCGCCACCAACTGGTAAAAGCTAATACAAGTTATTTTCTTGGATGTTTTTCTCCGTGCAACTCAACAAGGTCGCCCTCATATATGCTCGGATGACTGTTTCGGCCATGAGGATGTCACAATACGAAATTCGTCCTTTTTCTTGTAAAGTTGTGGGAGTGGCATTGCACTGTTCGGCAATAAAACAACGCTGATTATGAGGTTCTAAATATGAACGACAACTCGTGAAACTTTACACACACATCAGGCCGAGCAAATTTATCAATATTTTATACGTTAGTTGTGCAGCTTTTTTGAAATGGCTCGCCATGGCCCTCGAGAAATGTTAAAAAAAGCAGCCCTGGTTGAGTGTTTCACCTCGCTTTTTGTAAATTTTATGGAGTACAGTGAATCCTCGGTTATCGCGGTTAATGGGGACAGAGACCACCCGCGAAAACTGAAAATCCGCGAAGTAGCGGCGCACCTTCAAAAATGCTTAAAAAAATATACAATATATATAATAAATATATATATATATATATATATATATACGGGGAGAGAGAGAGTGAAATTCATGTTATAACAAAAAAAACAAATTATTATTAAAACGTATTATTTTTTTATTCCCCAGCCATTCTTTTTGTATTTATTTAATTACTCCGACTTTTACCTGCTGGTACGCCGTCCGGTGTGCCCTGTGAAATGAAAGGTGGCATTCTTTATTTATTTATTTATTTATTCTTTTATACATTCATAACTGACAGCTTCGCGCTCCGCTCGTGCCCGGGCGGAAGAGGTGCTCCAATTCGGCTTAACTGTGACACACACCCGCCCTCCTCCCCCGGAGCTTCCATTCGGTTAAACTTAGGGGCCGCTTGGCACCGCCCGTGCCCGGGGAAGGTGCTCCTCTTCGGCTTACTGTGACGCGAGCATGCCCTCCTCCTCCGGAGCTTCCATTCGGTTAAACTTAGGGGCCGCTTGGAACCGCCCGTGCCCGGGGAAGGTGCTCCTCTTCGGCTTACTGTGACGCGAGCATGCCCTCCTCCTCCGGAGCTTCCATTCGGTTAAACTTAGGGGCCGCTTGGAACCGCCCGTGCCCGGGGAAGGTGCTCCTCTTCGGCTTACTGTGACGCGAGCATGCCCTCCTCCTCCGGAGCTTCCATTCGGTTAAACTTAGGGGCCGCTTGGCACCGCCCGTGCCCGGGGAAGGTGCTCCTCTACGGCTTAACTGCCACGCACGCCGGCCGGAGCTCTGGTACTGTCCGAACCGCGCGAAACGTCGCCACCCATCGTGTCCGGGGGAACGTGCTCTTCTTCGTCCACTCTCCTCTTCGCCCACGCTCTTCTTCGGCGCACGCCGGCCGTCTAACCGCTCCAGCACCCCGTCGTGCCGCTCGGCGAAACTACAATGCCCCCGAATATTTTTTAGACCCGCGAAACACTGAACCCGCGAAAGGTGAACCGCCAAGTAGCGAGGGTTCACTGTATGTATAAGACCAAGACCTACAAAAAAGTCTCTTGGAGCAATGAGCTAGGTTTTACAGGAAGTCGGCCATTTTGAATTTACTTAAAAGGGGGCGGGTCACCACAATGGACTTTGTGTAGAAATTATTATTGGGGCCCGAGTAGCGACCGCGGAGAGGTCCCTATTGTTTTTGTAGAAATTATTATTAGGGCCCGAGCAGCGACCGCTACGAGGTCCCCATTGTTTTTGTGGAAATTATTATTATTATTATTATTAGGGCCCGAGCAGTGACCGCTGCGAGGTCCCTATTGTTTTTCTAGAAATTGTTATTAGGGCCCGAGCTGCGACGGCTGCGAGGTCCCTATTGTTTTTGTAGAAAATATTATTACTTTTATTATTATTATTATTATTAGGGCCTGAGCAGCGACCGCTGCGAAGTCCCTATTGTTTTTGTAGAAATTATTATTATTATTATTTTTCCGATTGTTCGATCGCATTTTTGACCCCCGAAACATGCACAAAAATTCACCAAACTTGGCAGTCTCATCGGGCATGGCGAAAAATTTTATATTTTAACGTCTAATATGAACAGGAAGTGAGTTATGAATTTTTGAAAGTCCGACTTTTGCCCTTTTTTGCATGTTTACAGGGGTCATTCTTTTGCACCCTGATCCTAAAGGCTTCATCTGATTGCCTTAAAATTCTGTCTGTAGCATCTTAAGACCTGGGACAAACACTGGGGCTAAAATTTTTTGTTTCCGAAATACTATATGAACGGGGGCGGGGCTTCGAAGTTTTCACTTAAGATTTCCTTCGCCGCAATGGACAAAATGCTTAATACCTCTCCTGCACATGCAGCTAAAAATCCAAAACTTCACATGTACATAAAGAGTCGGTACCTGAAGACATCTATATGTTTATATTCAGTTATACACCTTGCGCCAATCAATATCATTTTTTACATTTTGACGTACTGCACGGTGCCCTTTTAACGAATCCGATTGAAAATTGGCTAGAAAAGACTCAAGACATTGATCTTACTCTATCCCTATTTTTGTGACTTTCCTTCGAAGGGCGTGGCTATTACGGTGCCGCAGAGTCTGATTAATCTCCGTGGCAACAAAAGTTCCTGCAAAATGATTCAGATGATCCATCTTCTCGAAATTTTTCACATTTGAGGATATTCAGGCCCTGAAGACGGCTGCCAACTTATTTTTGATCGCAGTGGTAGCGCCACCAACTGGTTAAAACAAATACAAATTATTTTCGTTTATGTTTTTCTCCGGGCAGGTTAACAAAATCTACCTTATATTTGTTCGGATGAGTGTTTAGGCCTTGAGGATGTCACAATACGAAAGTCTTTCGCCTTCTTCAGAGTGTCACATGATGGTGTCTTGTGACCCGTCTTTATCAGCTGATGTTCCATGAGGGCGTGACTTACCTGTCACAAGAATGAAGGCAAGTCACGCCCCCCGCTGTCCGTTCACTCTGCCAAGATGCTGCTCCAGGTGGTAGAGAGGATGAAGGCTCCCTTGTCTCTGTTCATGGTTTTTATGCCTCGCTTGCAGATCTCAATGGCCTCTCTGATCCAGCGCTGTTGTTTGTTCTCTTCGGTGCGGATGACCCTGCCCTTCTCCCGGTCCATGATGTGGTTTTCCCTTTTGCAGTGGTCAGTGATTGCTGATTTGTAATGTTCATGTTGTGCTTGTTCTTTTACTGCTCTGATTTTTAATTTTTTTGACAGGTAAGTCACACCCTCATGGAACATCAGCTGATAAAGACGGGTCTCAAGACACCATCATGCGACACTCTGAAGAAGGCGAAAGACTCGCCGAAACATGTCAGGTAAAAAATTAACCTAAAACATAATTGTCTGCTTTTAATGAATCAGTCAAATATCAATAATAAGAAGACAAAATGAACCTAATACAAATAAATGAATGCTTAATAACTCCCCTGCACATGCTCCTAAAAATCCAAACCTTCACCTGTAAATAAAACGTCCCGACCTGAAGACATCTTAATGTTATTATTTTGTTATACACACAGCGCCGCCAAGTGGAATCAAAAATGTGTTTTTATTTTAATTTTCACATACTGCACGGTGCCCTTTTGACGAATCCGACTGAAAATTAGTCAGAAAAGACTCAAGACAATGATCTTACTCTCTGCCGAATTTTGTGTCGTTTTGGCAAAAGGCGTGGCTATTACGGTGCTGAAAAGTCAGATTGTACTCTGTGGCAACAAAAGCTCCGGCAACATGACTCAGATGATCCTATCTTCTCGAAGTTGTACACATTTGAGGATACTTCAGCCCTGAAGACATCTACCAACTTATTTTTCATCGTAGTAGTAGCGCCACCAACTGGTAAAAGCTAATACAAGTTATTTTCTTGGATGTTTTTCTCCGTGCAACTCAACAAGGTCGCCCTCATATATGCTCGGAGGACTGTTTCGGCCATGAGGATGTCACAATACGAAATTCATCCTTTTTCGTGAAAAGTTGTGGGAGTGGCATTGCACTGTTCGGCAATAAAACAACGCTGATTATGAGGTTCTAAATATGAACGACAACTCGTGAAACTTTACACACACATCAGGCAGAGCAAATTTATCAATATTTTATACGTTAGTTGTGCAGCTTTTTTGAAATGGCTCGCCATGGCCCTCGAGAAATGTTAAAAAAAGCAGCCCTGGTTGAGTGTTTCACCTCGCTTTTTGTAAATTTTATGGAGTACAGTGAATCCTCGGTTATCGCGGTTAATGGGGACAGAGACCACCCGCGAAAACTGAAAATCCGCGAAGTAGCGGCGCACCTTCAAAAATGCTTAAAAAAATATACAATATATATAATAAATATATATATATATATATATATATATACGGGGAGAGAGAGAGTGAAATTCATGTTATAACAAAAAAAACAAATTATTATTAAAACGTATTATTTTTTTATTCCCCAGCCATTCTTTTTGTATTTATTTAATTACTCCGACTTTTACCTGCTGGTACGCCGTCCGGTGTGCCCTGTGAAATGAAAGGTGGCATTCTTTATTTATTTATTTATTTATTCTTTTATACATTCATAACTGACAGCTTCGCGCTCCGCTCGTGCCCGGGCGGAAGAGGTGCTCCAATTCGGCTTAACTGTGACACACACCCGCCCTCCTCCCCCGGAGCTTCCATTCGGTTAAACTTAGGGGCCGCTTGGCACCGCCCGTGCCCGGGGAAGGTGCTCCTCTTCGGCTTACTGTGACGCGAGCATGCCCTCCTCCTCCGGAGCTTCCATTCGGTTAAACTTAGGGGCCGCTTGGAACCGCCCGTGCCCGGGGAAGGTGCTCCTCTTCGGCTTACTGTGACGCGAGCATGCCCTCCTCCTCCGGAGCTTCCATTCGGTTAAACTTAGGGGCCGCTTGGAACCGCCCGTGCCCGGGGAAGGTGCTCCTCTTCGGCTTACTGTGACGCGAGCATGCCCTCCTCCTCCGGAGCTTCCATTCGGTTAAACTTAGGGGCCGCTTGGCACCGCCCGTGCCCGGGGAAGGTGCTCCTCTACGGCTTAACTGCCACGCACGCCGGCCGGAGCTCTGGTACTGTCCGAACCGCGCGAAACGTCGCCACCCATCGTGTCCGGGGGAACGTGCTCTTCTTCGTCCACTCTCCTCTTCGCCCACGCTCTTCTTCGGCGCACGCCGGCCGTCTAACCGCTCCAGCACCCCGTCGTGCCGCTCGGCGAAACTACAATGCCCCCGAATATTTTTTAGACCCGCGAAACACTGAACCCGCGAAAGGTGAACCGCCAAGTAGCGAGGGTTCACTGTATGTATAAGACCAAGACCTACAAAAAAGTCTCTTGGAGCAATGAGCTAGGTTTTACAGGAAGTCGGCCATTTTGAATTTACTTAAAAGGGGGCGGGTCACCACAATGGACTTTGTGTAGAAATTATTATTGGGGCCCGAGTAGCGACCGCGGAGAGGTCCCTATTGTTTTTGTAGAAATTATTATTAGGGCCCGAGCAGCGACCGCTACGAGGTCCCCATTGTTTTTGTGGAAATTATTATTATTATTATTATTAGGGCCCGAGCAGTGACCGCTGCGAGGTCCCTATTGTTTTTCTAGAAATTGTTATTAGGGCCCGAGCTGCGACGGCTGCGAGGTCCCTATTGTTTTTGTAGAAAATATTATTACTTTTATTATTATTATTATTATTAGGGCCTGAGCAGCGACCGCTGCGAAGTCCCTATTGTTTTTGTAGAAATTATTATTATTATTATTTTTCCGATTGTTCGATCGCATTTTTGACCCCCGAAACATGCACAAAAATTCACCAAACTTGGCAGTCTCATCGGGCATGGCGAAAAATTTTATATTTTAACGTCTAATATGAACAGGAAGTGAGTTATGAATTTTTGAAAGTCCGACTTTTGCCCTTTTTTGCATGTTTACAGGGGTCATTCTTTTGCACCCTGATCCTAAAGGCTTCATCTGATTGCCTTAAAATTCTGTCTGTAGCATCTTAAGACCTGGGACAAACACTGGGGCTAAAATTTTTTGTTTCCGAAATACTATATGAACGGGGGCGGGGCTTCGAAGTTTTCACTTAAGATTTCCTTCGCCGCAATGGACAAAATGCTTAATACCTCTCCTGCACATGCAGCTAAAAATCCAAAACTTCACATGTACATAAAGAGTCGGTACCTGAAGACATCTATATGTTTATATTCAGTTATACACCTTGCGCCAATCAATATCATTTTTTACATTTTGACGTACTGCACGGTGCCCTTTTAACGAATCCGATTGAAAATTGGCTAGAAAAGACTCAAGACATTGATCTTACTCTATCCCTATTTTTGTGACTTTCCTTCGAAGGGCGTGGCTATTACGGTGCCGCAGAGTCTGATTAATCTCCGTGGCAACAAAAGTTCCTGCAAAATGATTCAGATGATCCATCTTCTCGAAATTTTTCACATTTGAGGATATTCAGGCCCTGAAGACGGCTGCCAACTTATTTTTGATCGCAGTGGTAGCGCCACCAACTGGTTAAAACAAATACAAATTATTTTCGTTTATGTTTTTCTCCGGGCAGGTTAACAAAATCTACCTTATATTTGTTCGGATGAGTGTTTAGGCCTTGAGGATGTCACAATACGAAAGTCTTTCGCCTTCTTCAGAGTGTCACATGATGGTGTCTTGTGACCCGTCTTTATCAGCTGATGTTCCATGAGGGCGTGACTTACCTGTCACAAGAATGAAGGCAAGTCACGCCCCCCGCTGTCCGTTCACTCTGCCAAGATGCTGCTCCAGGTGGTAGAGAGGATGAAGGCTCCCTTGTCTCTGTTCATGGTTTTTATGCCTCGCTTGCAGATCTCAATGGCCTCTCTGATCCAGCGCTGTTGTTTGTTCTCTTCGGTGCGGATGACCCTGCCCTTCTCCCGGTCCATGATGTGGTTTTCCCTTTTGCAGTGGTCAGTGATTGCTGATTTGTAATGTTCATGTTGTGCTTGTTCTTTTACTGCTCTGATTTTTAATTTTTTTGACAGGTAAGTCACACCCTCATGGAACATCAGCTGATAAAGACGGGTCTCAAGACACCATCATGCGACACTCTGAAGAAGGCGAAAGACTCGCCGAAACATGTCAGGTAAAAAATTAACCTAAAACATAATTGTCTGCTTTTAATGAATCAGTCAAATATCAATAATAAGAAGACAAAATGAACCTAATACAAATAAATGAATGCTTAATAACTCCCCTGCACATGCTCCTAAAAATCCAAACCTTCACCTGTAAATAAAACGTCCCGACCTGAAGACATCTTAATGTTATTATTTTGTTATACACACAGCGCCGCCAAGTGGAATCAAAAATGTGTTTTTATTTTAATTTTCACATACTGCACGGTGCCCTTTTGACGAATCCGACTGAAAATTAGTCAGAAAAGACTCAAGACAATGATCTTACTCTCTGCCGAATTTTGTGTCGTTTTGGCAAAAGGCGTGGCTATTACGGTGCTGAAAAGTCAGATTGTACTCTGTGGCAACAAAAGCTCCGGCAACATGACTCAGATGATCCTATCTTCTCGAAGTTGTACACATTTGAGGATACTTCAGCCCTGAAGACATCTACCAACTTATTTTTCATCGTAGTAGTAGCGCCACCAACTGGTAAAAGCTAATACAAGTTATTTTCTTGGATGTTTTTCTCCGTGCAACTCAACAAGGTCGCCCTCATATATGCTCGGAGGACTGTTTCGGCCATGAGGATGTCACAATACGAAATTCATCCTTTTTCGTGAAAAGTTGTGGGAGTGGCATTGCACTGTTCGGCAATAAAACAACGCTGATTATGAGGTTCTAAATATGAACGACAACTCGTGAAACTTTACACACACATCAGGCAGAGCAAATTTATCAATATTTTATACGTTAGTTGTGCAGCTTTTTTGAAATGGCTCGCCATGGCCCTCGAGAAATGTTAAAAAAAGCAGCCCTGGTTGAGTGTTTCACCTTGCTTTTTGTAAATTTTATGGAGTACAGTGAACCCTCGGTTATCGCGGTTAATGGGGACAGAAACCACCCGCGAAAACTGAAAATCCGCGAAGTAGCGGCGCACCTTCAAAAATGCTTAAAAAAAAATACAATATATATAATAAATAAATATATATATATATATAGATATATATATATATATGTATATATAGACAGAGAGAGAGAGTGAAATTCATGTTATAACAAAAAAACCAAATTATTATTAAAACGTATTATTTTTTTATTCCCCAGCCATTCTTTTTGTATTTATTTAATTACTCCGACTTTTACCTGCTGGTACGCCGTCCGGTGTGCCCTGTGAAATGAAAGGTGGCATTCTTTATTTATTTATTTATTTATTCATTTATTCATTCATAACTGACAGCTTCGCGCTCCGTTCGTGCCCGGGCGGAAGAGGTGTTCCAATTCGGCTTTACTGTGACACACGCCCGCCCTCCTGCCCCGGAGCTTCCATTCGGTTAAACTTAGGGGCCGCTTGGCACCGCCCGTGCCCGGGGAAGGTGCTCCTCTTCGGCTTACTGTGACGCGAGCATGCCCGCCTCCTCCGGAGCTTCCATTCGGTTAAACTTAGGGGCCGCTTGGAACCGCCCGTGCCCGGGGAAGGTGCTCCTCTTTGGCTTACTGTGACGCGAGCATGCCCTCCTCCTCCGGAGCTTCCATTCGGTTAAACTTAGGGGCCGCTTGGCACCGCCCGTGCCCGGGGAAGGTGCTCCTCTACGGCTTAACTGCCACGCACGCCGGCCGGAGCTCTGGTACGGTCCGAACCGCGCGAAACGTCGCCACCGATCGTGTCCGGGGGAACGTGCTCTTCTTCGTCCACTCTCCTCTTCGCCCACGCTCTTCTTCGGCGCACGCCGGCCGTCTAACCGCTCCAGCGCCCGTCGTGCCGCTCGGCGAAACTACAATGCCCCCGAATATTTTTTTATACCCGCGAAGCACTGAACCCGCGAAAGGTGAACCGCGAAGTAGCGAGGGTTCACTGTATGTATAAGACCAAGACCTACAAAAAAGTCTCTTGGAGCAATGAGCTAGGTTTTACAGGAAGTCGGCCATTTTGAATTTACTTAAAAGGGGCGCGTCACCACAATGGACTTTGTGTAGAAATTATTATTGGGGCCCGAGCAGCGACCGCGGCGAGGTCCCTATTGTTTATGTAGAAATTATTATTAGGGCCCGAGCAGCGACCGCTACGAGGTCCCCATTGTTTTTGTGGAAATTATTATTATTTTTATTATTATTATTATTAGGGCCCGAGCAGTGACCGCTGCGAGGTCCCTATTGTTTTTCTAGAAATTGTTATTAGGGCCCAAGCTGCGACGGCTGCGAGGTCCCTACTGTTTTTGTAGAAAATATTATTACTTTTATTATTATTATTATTATTATTATTATTAGGGCCTGAGCAGCGACCGCTGCGAAGTCCCTATTGTTTTTGTAGAAATTATTATTATTATTATTTTTCCGATTGTTCGATTGCATTTTTGACCCCCGAAACATGCACAAAAATTCACCAAACTTGGCAGTCTCATCGGGCATGGCGAAAAATTTGATATTTTAACGTCTAATATGAACAGGAAGTGAGTTATGAATTTTTGAAAGTCCGACTTTTGCCCTTTTTTGCATGTTTACAGGGGTCATTCTTTTGCACCCTGATCCTAAAGGCTTCATCTGATTGCCTTAAAATTCTGTCTGTAGCAGATGATCCATCTTCTCGAAATTTTTCACATTTGAGGATATTCAGGCCCTGAAGACGGCTGCCAACTTATTTTTGATCGCAGTGGTAGCGCCACCAACTGGTTAAAACAAATACAAATTATTTTCGTTGATGTTTTTCTCCGGGCAGGTTAACAAAATCTACCTTATATTTGCTCGGATGAGTGTTTAGGCCTTGAGGATGTCACAATACGAAAGTCTTTCGCCTTTTTCAGAGTGTCACATGATGGTGTCTTGTGGCCCGTCTTTATCAGCTGATGTTCCATGAGGGCGTGACTTACCTGTCACAAGAATGAAGGCAAGTCACGCCCCCCGCTGTCCGTTAACTCCGCCAAGATGCTGCTCCAGGTGGTAGAGAGGATGAAGGCTCCCTTGTCTCTGTTCATGGTTTTTATGCCTCGCTTGCAGATCTCAATGGCCTCTCTGATCCAGCGCTGTTGTTTGTTCTCTTCGGTGCCGATGACCCTGCCCTTCTCCCGGTCCATGATGTGGTTTTCCCTTTTGCAGTGGTCAGTGATTGCTGATTTGTAATGTTCATGTTGTGCTTGTTCTTTTACTGCTCCGATTTTTCATTTTTTTGACAGGTAAGTCACACCCTCATGGAACATCAGCTGATAAAGACGGGTCTCAAGACACCATCATGCGACACTCTGAAGAAGGCGAAAGACTCGCCGAAACATGTCAGGTAAAAAATTTTACCGAAAACATAATTGTCTGCTTTTAATGAATCTGTCAAATATCAATAATAAGAAGACAAAATGAACCTAATACAAATAAATGAATGCTTAATAACTCCCCTGCACATGCTCCTAAAAATCCAAACATTCACCTGTAAATAAAATGTCCCGACCTGAAGACATCTTAATGTTATTATTTTGTTATACACACAGCGCCGCCAAGTGGAATCAAAAATTTGTTTTTATTTTAATTTTCACGTACTGCACGGTGCCCTTTTGACGAATCCGACTGAAAATTAGTCAGAAAAGACTCAAGACAATGATCTTACTCTCTGCCGAGTTTTGTGACGTTTTGGCAAAAGGCGTGGCAATTACGGTGCTGAAAAGTCCGATTGTACTTTGTGGCAACAAAAGCTCCGGCAACATGACTCAGATGATCCTATCTTCTCGAAGTTGTACACATTTGAGGATACTTCAGCCCTGAAGACATCTACCAACTTATTTTTCATCGTAGTAGTAGCGCCACCAACTGGTAAAAGCTAATACAAGTTATTTTCTTGGATGTTTTTCTCCGTGCAACTCAACAAGGTCGCCCTCATATATGCTCGGAGGACTGTTTCGGCCATGAGGATGTCACAATACGAAATTCATCCTTTTTCGTGAAAAGTTGTGGGAGTGGCATTGCACTGTTCGGCAATAAAACAACGCTGATTATGAGGTTCTAAATATGAACGACAACTCGTGAAACTTTACACACACATCAGGCAGAGCAAATTTATCAATATTTTATACGTTAGTTGTGCAGCTTTTTTGAAATGGCTCGCCATGGCCCTCGAGAAATGTTAAAAAAAGCAGCCCTGGTTGAGTGTTTCACCTTGCTTTTTGTAAATTTTATGGAGTACAGTGAACCCTCGGTTATCGCGGTTAATGGGGACAGAAACCACCCGCGAAAACTGAAAATCCGCGAAGTAGCGGCGCACCTTCAAAAATGCTTAAAAAAAAATACAATATATATAATAAATAAATATATATATATATATAGATATATATATATATATGTATATATAGACAGAGAGAGAGAGTGAAATTCATGTTATAACAAAAAAACCAAATTATTATTAAAACGTATTATTTTTTTATTCCCCAGCCATTCTTTTTGTATTTATTTAATTACTCCGACTTTTACCTGCTGGTACGCCGTCCGGTGTGCCCTGTGAAATGAAAGGTGGCATTCTTTATTTATTTATTTATTTATTCATTTATTCATTCATAACTGACAGCTTCGCGCTCCGTTCGTGCCCGGGCGGAAGAGGTGTTCCAATTCGGCTTTACTGTGACACACGCCCGCCCTCCTGCCCCGGAGCTTCCATTCGGTTAAACTTAGGGGCCGCTTGGCACCGCCCGTGCCCGGGGAAGGTGCTCCTCTTCGGCTTACTGTGACGCGAGCATGCCCGCCTCCTCCGGAGCTTCCATTCGGTTAAACTTAGGGGCCGCTTGGAACCGCCCGTGCCCGGGGAAGGTGCTCCTCTTTGGCTTACTGTGACGCGAGCATGCCCTCCTCCTCCGGAGCTTCCATTCGGTTAAACTTAGGGGCCGCTTGGCACCGCCCGTGCCCGGGGAAGGTGCTCCTCTACGGCTTAACTGCCACGCACGCCGGCCGGAGCTCTGGTACGGTCCGAACCGCGCGAAACGTCGCCACCGATCGTGTCCGGGGGAACGTGCTCTTCTTCGTCCACTCTCCTCTTCGCCCACGCTCTTCTTCGGCGCACGCCGGCCGTCTAACCGCTCCAGCGCCCGTCGTGCCGCTCGGCGAAACTACAATGCCCCCGAATATTTTTTTATACCCGCGAAGCACTGAACCCGCGAAAGGTGAACCGCGAAGTAGCGAGGGTTCACTGTATGTATAAGACCAAGACCTACAAAAAAGTCTCTTGGAGCAATGAGCTAGGTTTTACAGGAAGTCGGCCATTTTGAATTTACTTAAAAGGGGCGCGTCACCACAATGGACTTTGTGTAGAAATTATTATTGGGGCCCGAGCAGCGACCGCGGCGAGGTCCCTATTGTTTATGTAGAAATTATTATTAGGGCCCGAGCAGCGACCGCTACGAGGTCCCCATTGTTTTTGTGGAAATTATTATTATTTTTATTATTATTATTATTAGGGCCCGAGCAGTGACCGCTGCGAGGTCCCTATTGTTTTTCTAGAAATTGTTATTAGGGCCCAAGCTGCGACGGCTGCGAGGTCCCTACTGTTTTTGTAGAAAATATTATTACTTTTATTATTATTATTATTATTATTATTATTAGGGCCTGAGCAGCGACCGCTGCGAAGTCCCTATTGTTTTTGTAGAAATTATTATTATTATTATTTTTCCGATTGTTCGATTGCATTTTTGACCCCCGAAACATGCACAAAAATTCACCAAACTTGGCAGTCTCATCGGGCATGGCGAAAAATTTGATATTTTAACGTCTAATATGAACAGGAAGTGAGTTATGAATTTTTGAAAGTCCGACTTTTGCCCTTTTTTGCATGTTTACAGGGGTCATTCTTTTGCACCCTGATCCTAAAGGCTTCATCTGATTGCCTTAAAATTCTGTCTGTAGCATCTTAAGACCTGGGACAAACACTGGGGCTAAAATTTTTTGTTTCCGAAATACTATATGACGGGGGCGGGGCTTCGAAGTTTTCACTTAAGATTTCCTTCGCCGCAATGGACAAAATGCTTAATAACTCTCTTGCACATGCTGCTAAAAATCCAAAACTTCACATGTACATAAAGAGTCGGTACCTGAAGACATCTATATGTTTATATTCAGTTATACACCTTGCGCCAATCAATATCATTTTTTACATTTTGACGTACTGCACGGTGCCCTTTTAACGAATCCGATTGAAAATTGGCTAGAAAAGACTCAAGACATTGATCTTACTCTATCCCTATTTTTGTGACTTTCCTTCGAAGGGCGTGGCTATTACGGTGCCGCAGAGTCTGATTATTCTCCGTGGCAACAAAAGTTCCTGCAAAATGATTCAGATGATCCATCTTCTCGAAATTTTTCACATTTGAGGATATTCAGGCCCTGAAGACGGCTGCCAACTTATTTTTGATCGCAGTGGTAGCGCCACCAACTGGTTAAAACAAATACAAATTATTTTCGTTGATGTTTTTCTCCGGGCAGGTTAACAAAATCTACCTTATATTTGCTCGGATGAGTGTTTAGGCCTTGAGGATGTCACAATACGAAAGTCTTTCGCCTTTTTCAGAGTGTCACATGATGGTGTCTTGTGGCCCGTCTTTATCAGCTGATGTTCCATGAGGGCGTGACTTACCTGTCACAAGAATGAAGGCAAGTCACGCCCCCCGCTGTCCGTTAACTCCGCCAAGATGCTGCTCCAGGTGGTAGAGAGGATGAAGGCTCCCTTGTCTCTGTTCATGGTTTTTATGCCTCGCTTGCAGATCTCAATGGCCTCTCTGATCCAGCGCTGTTGTTTGTTCTCTTCGGTGCCGATGACCCTGCCCTTCTCCCGGTCCATGATGTGGTTTTCCCTTTTGCAGTGGTCAGTGATTGCTGATTTGTAATGTTCATGTTGTGCTTATTCTTTTACTGCTCTGATTTTTAATTTTTTTGACAGGTAAGTCACACCCTCATGGAACATCAGCTGATAAAGACGGGTCTCAAGACACCATCATGCGACACTCTGAAGAAGGCGAAAGACTCGCCGAAACATGTCAGGTAAAAAATTTACCTAAAACATAATTGTCTGCTTTTAATGAATCAGTCAAATATCAATAATAAGAAGACAAAATGAACCTAATACAAATAAATGAATGCTTAATAACTCCCCTGCACATGCTCCTAAAAATCCAAACCTTCACCTGTAAATAAAATGTCCCGACCTGAAGACATCTTAATGTTATTATTTTGTTATACACACAGCGCCGCCAAGTGGAATCAAAAATTTGTTTTTATTTTAATTTTCACGTACTGCACGGTGCCCTTTTGACGAATCCGACTGAAAATTAGTCAGAAAAGACTCAAGACAATGATCTTACTCTCTGCCGAATTTGTGACGTTTTGGCAAAAGGCGTGGCTATTACGGTGCTGAAAAGTCCGATTGTACTTTGTGGCAACAAAAGCTCCGGCAACATGACTCAGATGATCCTATCTTCTCGAAGTTGTACACATTTGAGGATACTTCAGCCCTGAAGACATCTACCAACTTATTTTTCATCGTAGTAGTAGCGCCACCAACTGGTAAAAGCTAATACAAGTTATTTTCTTGGATGTTTTTCTCCGTGCAACTCAACAAGGTCGCCCTCATATATGCTCGGAGGACTGTTTCGGCCATGAGGATGTCACAATACGAAATTCATCCTTTTTCGTGAAAAGTTGTGGGAGTGGCATTGCACGGTTCGGCAATAAAACAACGCTGATTATGAGGTTCTAAATATGAACGACAACTCGTGAAACTTGACACACACATCAGGCAGAGCAAATTTATCAATATTTTATACGTTAGTTGTGCAGCTTTTTTGAAATGGCTCGCCATGGCCCTCGAGAAATGTTCAAAAAAGCAGCCCTGGTTGAGTGTTTCACCTCGCTTTTTGTAAATTTTATGGAGTACAGTGAACCCTCGGTTATCGCGGTTAATGGGGACCGAGACCACCCGCAAAAACTGAAAATCCGCGAAGTAGCGGCGCACCTTCAAAAATGCTTAAAAAAATATACAATATATATAATAAATATATAAATATTTATATTTATATATATATATATATATATATACGGGGAGAGAGAGAGAGAGAGAGAGTGAAATTCATGTTATAACAAAAAAACCAAATTATTATTAAAACGTATTATTTTTTTATTCCCCAGCCATTCTTTTTGTATTTATTTAATTACTCCGACTTTAACCTGATGGTACGCCGTCCGGTGTGCCCTGTGAAAAAAAGGTGACATTCTTTATTTATTTATTCTTTCATAACGGACAGCCTCGCGCTCCGCTCGTGCCCGGGCGGAAGAGGTGCTCCAATTCGGCTTAACTGTGACACACGCCCGACCTCCTCCTCGGAACTTCCATTCGGTTAAACTTAGGGGCCGCTTGGCACCGCCCGTGCCCGGGGAAGGTGCTCCTCTTCGGCTTACTGTGACGCGAGCATGCCCTCCTCCTCCGGAGCTTCCATTCAGTTAAACGTAGGGGCCGCTTGGAACCGCCCGTGCCTGGGGAAGGTGCTCCTCTTCGGCTTACTGTGACGCGAGCATGCCCTCCTCCTCCGGAGCTTCCATTCGGTTAAACTTAGGGGCCGCTTGGAACCGCCCGTGCCCGGGGAAGGTGCTCCTCTTCGGCTTACTGTGACGCGAGCATGCCCTCCTCCTCCGGAGCTTCCATTTGGTTAAACTTAGGGGTCGCTTGGCACCGCCCGTGCCCGGGGAAGTGTTAAAGAAATTTAAGTTTGTATGTTCATCTGTTAGTTTTGTTGTTTAGTTTGTCATCTTAGCAAGTTTCAAACTATAACTAATCTTACAGGCCCCCTTTGTTGCACATGCATTCGTATCTTTCTGGCCTCTAATTAAACTTTCGACAGCTACGGGTGCCAGGTACGGCCTCATCGCGAATGTGACTCCCCAACGCCAGAACCCTTTTCTGTAAACACCTCCCTTGGGGTGTTGATGACCCCTTTAACCCTTCGTAGATAATGTTGGGGCCCGAGGCCTCTTAAGGCTGTAACTTATGCATTTAGGGAGGTCCAACACAAGGCTTGGTATTTCTAAAGCAACAATATCGTCATGGCCATAAAATAAGTTCAACATGTTAAGCCTTGTGAAAATACACTACACAGGTCAAATGAAGTTCAGAGTGAACATGCTCCCTTTTGCTGTTAGAATAAGCAGAAGTATGAACAAAAGGTGTCTTGTAAGCTGAAACCGTTAGAATAGGCAGGAAGAGGGTGGGCAAGTGGGATGGAGTCAAATGTCAAGTTTTCCATTCTGTATGTATTGCATATTCAAATTGCTTATGCTGATGCAAATAAAAACCATGTGTGCAGTCGAACACGCTGGCTTCGCCTCGGAGTTCGAGGGCTGCCCAGCGCGGAAATGACAGACAATCTTGGCTGGTTGATTCATTTGTTCAGGCTTGTTTTGATAGAAACATCCTTAACATTACTTGGTCCTTCGAATGCCGGATGAAAACGTGTGATCTGCGGTGGACGATTGACGACGACTGAAAACGGCGCCATCGTGAAAAGTCCTCTCTTCCAGGAGGCCGGTCCTCGGCCATCCTCCACCGGAGAGAACACAGACTTCATCCATGAACCGCGAGTGTCTCGACCAGCGGAGAGATTGTCACAGGTCAGTGGTTGTATACAACAGATAGTAAAAAACTTTTTGGGGTTTTTGAAGGATAGTAGGGTTTCAGGGAGTTCCTTTACCCGAAGAGATAGTACATCTTAGCTTAGCTATTTTCTGGAAGAAATACAGATTTAACTTTGCTATTTTGGAAGACTTGTTGGAAGACTCGGACAGTACAGAATTAACTGTTGTTTATTCTGGAAGGCAGATTAAGGCATTCCTTGTCTGGTAGAGAGTACAAGTGTAGTTGATTATATCTGCTCGGATAGTACAGAATTAACTGTTGTTTTTTCTGGAAGACAGATTTAGGGGTCCTTATTTCTGGTAGAGTACAGATGTAATTATTACTATATTTGGAAGTGATAGTACAACGTTTGTTATTTATAGAAGACGAAAATAGTTTATCTATTTTCACAGACACAGAACTGATCAATCTGTGAGTGTGTATGTGTATTGTATGAATGTCCAACGTTTGAGAAATCTAAAACTGACCGAGGGTTGTGAGTAAAAACACCCAGGAATACCCGCTCCAAATTGGGAGTAGAAGCTTGGTATTCAACCCAAAGTCAGGCAATTTGAATTTTTCTCAACACTGAGGAACCATAACTAGACACCATAACAATTAAGACTGTCAGAAATGGCGGCAGAATTGATGAAGGAAGTTAACTGTCAACTTTCCGAATTTGAAATAAAGGAAAAATGTAGGTTAGTTGAAATTGAAAAATATTGATTAGCTTCTCGTTTGTAGCTGTTCAATGTTGAGAACTGTGTGTGTTGTTTTGTGGGCCCGTGTATATGTCTGAGTCTGACTATGTGTGTGTGTGAGAACAAAGAAGAGAAAGGGTGGGGGTTGAGTCAGTGAGCTGGAGTGTGTGCGATTGGGGATTACTAATACCACTTGGTATTTTATCCCATGTAATACAGTAGGATTATAAACAGCAGACTGTTGTGGATGTAATAGACAAGAAATCTCCACCTGAAAAAGTTGAAGTGAGAATTGCCACAACAGGAAAATTGAGTTGCTGTCCTACTGATGAGAAACCAGTTTTTAGAACACCCTAGGTGTTGACAAACTGGTCCAATTTTCTAAAATTGGGGTATTGGGTAGTATAGTAAAGTCCAGGGAAACTTTGCAGTGTAGAGATTGGAAGTTAATAAGAAAAGAAAAGGAATGTGTAAAGAAAGAAAAAGAATGTGTAGAAAAGGGAAAGGAACAATTAATGTTCCATAGAAAGGATTGATGAAGTCCAAATGATAGGGCAAGTGAGAAAGGTGTCATAGGCAGATTTGCAAGTGGAAAACTGTATAGAGTAACAGAATTAGAACCTATGTGGTTGAGGGATGTAAGACACTGAGTTGGTTGCATGAATTGAAAGAGAGAAGTAGGTGTTATGAAAGATGGAATGAAGGTTTTGAAAGTGAACATGAGGAATCTTTGCAAAAGCATAGGTGTTTCCTGATTTTGAATTTTAAGTGGTGTCAAACCTGAGGTGCGGGGGCAGAATTTGGTTCTCTAACTGAGAGGCAAGGTAGGTTGAGAAGGAAAAGCGTAAGTGAAATAGGATGAGCGGAAAGTTAAGAGGGGGTTGGAGATGACTGAGAGGTAAAGTAGGTTGGGCAGATGCCAGAAGGAAAGCGTAAGTGAATTGGAACGAGCGGAAAGTTTAGGGGGAAGGAGCTGTTGCCATTGGCTTGAGATTGCCTGCTCGTAAATTGGCAGGGAGGAGTGGCCAGTAAACTGGAGCCTTTGGTAGGGGGCGTAACCCCTGGCAGCTTGGTTGCCTGGGGACCGCGTGATTGGCGTATGAACAGTGAGGCCCCCCCCCTCCCTTCTTTTTCTGCTGTGAGCGTCTAGGATAGGCTTGCACACGAGGGCGGCCAAGGAGAAGACGAGTAATTTACATAATGAATGAAGGGTTTGAGAACTTGTTTTAAGGAAGTGTACGATTGGGAAAATGAATGACTAGGCCGGGACCCCAGTGGGGCTTCGGACTGCGAGTTGATGTCCAAACCTCTGGATTCCCCCTCTGACAGTGACAACAGTGAGGACATTGAGGAAGATATTAAACATATGTTTGACCTCGAGAATTACTTAATGCGTCATCAAACTGAACCGATGAGATGCAGCTGTTAAAAAAGGAAGTCACATATTTAGGCCGCATTTTGACTGAAAAGGGGCGCATTTTTGGTGACAAGCAAAAAGAAGGCGTTGCCCGAGCCCTAAAACCAATAACAAAGAAGTAAATGATGTCCCTTATAGGTGTACGCAATTATTGCCAGGCATGGATTGCAAAGTACTTAGAAATCACACGACTATTGCTGGACATCATTTATGACAAGCCAATGACATTTGAGGAAAAAAAAAATGTTTGAACACTTGAGGTTGACAAGCTTTTGAACTTGTCAAGTGTGAACTCATTGATTAAGATGTATTAGCACTACCAAATTACTATGAGCCATTTGAGCAAACAGTGACTGCAAAAAATGGTTTCATGACCTTGTGTGGCTGCAGACGCGCAGGGCTCATGAAATCACTTGCATATTAGTCACAACAATTGGATCAAGCAGCCTTCACCCACCACATTCACATTGCACGGCGACCTAATTGTCACATTACACTGATAAGGTGCGCTCAGCCCAGCGTCACTTTTTCCCGCACCAGTAGAAGGCACACCACACGACTGTGGAAGCCGAGTCCAAATTACCACCAAACAGCGACCTGACCTCTTGGACACCTTTCTCCCGACTGGAGAGACAGTTTTTTGACGGCCGCAAAGGGGTGGGAATTTTTTTTTTAACAAAGCATTTTGTTTCAAGGGATATTAAAATCTGTATGTGCAGGACAAGCAGCAGAAACTTCTGTGCTGATCCAGAATTGTAAGATGTTTTCTAAAAAACATTTTACAATTTGGACTGACTGCCAAGATATATGTTTATGTGTTCTGTCGACATTGGGCAAACGGCGTTTTAAAAAATCACAAAAGATGAAAGAAAAGTTGTGCATAAAGCACGTCTAAATAAGTATTTGTAAATGCAAAATTTTCTGAACAGAAAATGAAACGATTACAATTGAATACTGCCTCGCAGACAATGCAGCAAGGGGTAATGCACACACACACACACACACACACGCAGCAAATCAACTTGACAATTTGATCTCACGCCAGGGAAAAATACACCACTAATTGAATGCACACATTGGGAGAAAAAAGGTGCAAACATTGCTGAGGAGTAGAGGAGTAACATGAGTGACACATGTGTGTCAACAGGGGGAAGTATGATATGAAATTGTTCCCACATATAGACTTTTCAACAAAAAACTTTTTTTTAGACAAAGTGTTAGTTGTTTGGGTTGCAATATTGTTTGGTTATAATTAATGTGTTTTCAAAATGGATTACGTTGTTTCCAACAACACATGATGATGTTAAAACAGTTGGAAAAAGTGTTGTGTAATCGAATTATCCTGACATTTGGAATTTCAAGAGTGATTTAAAGTGAAAATGATGCATTTTGTGAATAATGTTTGTAACAAGTGGGACAGTTGTTGCAAAATTGACTCAAAGCGTCATTTTGCATACAGTCTGCAGGACTTGTGGAACGCACGAATGGAACTGACTTATCAAGACAAAGAAAAAAAAAAGAGACAATGGCCAGACTGTGTTTCAATCACAGCAATGAGGATAGTGCCAGCCGAAGGAAGGACACTATCCCCTTTTTATCCTATATGGCCTCACACATAGACTCTCAGGTTCATCAGAACCACCAGCGACTGGCACATCTGTCCCAGTCCACATGAAAGACATGTTTGACCACAATTACTGGCCAGTGTGTTTTGATCCACAGATAAACCACGTCCATGTGGGAGACCAACTCTTCCTCAAGGTGCTGAAACGACCTCGTTGGGACAGTGAACGCTGGGACGGCCCTCATCAGGTGATTGCAGTGACCCCGACGGCAGCAAAGGTCGAGGGGCGTGGCGGCTGGAACCATCAGTCGCAGTGCAAGCTTCTCCGGTCCCTGCTGAAGGCTGAGCAACGCAAGTCCCTTGGAGAGGATCTCCACCACGTACACTCCAATGTACCAACAAAAGACCACAGTTGGAAAGAGGGTTTTCCGTGGCAAACACACCCCTCTCGGAAGGATGGAGCAAGCCGCCGAACAGCAACTGGCCACTGCCCTGTCGACCAGATGCATCATCTACTTCCTTGCAGGGCTGTGCCTGGTCAGCGCACAACCTCGAGACCAGGACAACGTCAAACGCAGACGAGTTGCACAGGCGCAGACTGCTGACTACACGCACATCAAATAAAACCTGCAGCCTCTGAAAAAACGCTCAAGGTCACTGATTCATGTAACTTGCATCACAGAAAAGAGTTGCAGTTGTGAATGTTTGATGTTCCGGGTTTATTTTGTACATACATGTATTGGACCAAAAACTGCATTAGCTTTGCTTTATTATCTTTTAATTGTTATTATTTTTTTGGGCTTCTCGTTCGGGGCATGGGTTTCTACCCTTTTCTCCAAGAATTTTTGAGTTTTTGGGTAGTTTTTCTCCCCCCTCAAGCGACAGCCTTTGATGATGAGATTTGAAACTTGATAAACAGGAGGGATATGTTAAAGAAATTTAAGTTTGTATGTTCATCTGTTAGTTTTGTTGTTTAGTTTGTCATCTTAGCAAGTTTCAAACTATAACTAATCTTACAGGCCCCCTTTGTTGCACATGCATTCGTATCTTTCTGGCCTCTAATTAAACTTTCGACAGCTACGGGTGCCAGGTACGGCCTCCTCGCGAATGTGACTCCCCAACGCCAGAACCCTTTTCTGTAAACACCTCCCTTGGGGTGTTGATGACCTCTTTAACCCTTCGTAGATAATGTTGGGGCCCGAGGCCTCTTAAGGCTGTAACTTCTGCATTTAGGGAGGTCCAACACAAGGCTTGGTATTTCTAAAGCAACAATATCGTCATGGCCATAAAATAAGTTCAACACGTTAAGCCTTGTGAAAATACACTACACAGGTCAAATGAAGTTCAGAGTGAACTTTTGCTGTTAGAATAAGCAGAAGTATGAACAAAAGGTGTCTTGTAAGCTGAAACCGTTAGAATAGGCAGGAAGAGGGTGGGCAAGTGGGATGGAGTCAAATGTCAAGTTTTCCATTCTGTATGTATTGCATATTCAAATTGCTTATGCTGATGCAAATAAAAACCATGTGTGCAGTCGAACACGCTGGCTTCGCCTCGGAGTTCGAGGGCTGCCCCGCGCGTAAATGACAGACAATCTTGGCTGGTTGATTCATTTGTTCAGGCTTGTTTTGATAGAAACATCCTTAACAGGAAGGTGCTCCTCTACGGCTTAACTGCCACGCACGCCGGCCGGAGCTCTGGTACGGTCCGAACCGCGCGAAACGTCGCCACCGATCGTGCCCGGGGGAACGTGCTCTTCTTCGTCCACTCTCCTCTTCGCCCACGCTCTTCTTCGGCGCACGCCGGCCGTCTAACCGCTCCAGCGCCCTGTCGTGCCGCTCGGCGAAACTACAATGCCCCCGAATATTTTTTAGACCCGCGAAGCACTGAACCCACGAAAGGTGAACCGCGAAGTAGCGAGGGTTCACTGTATGTATAAGACCAAGACCTACAAAAAAGTCTCTTGGAGCAATGAGCTAGGTTTTACAGGAAGTCGGCCACTTTGAATTTACTTAAAAGGGGGCGGGTCACCACAATGGACTTTGTGTAGAAATTATTATTGGGGCCCGAGCAGCGACCGCGGCAAGGTCCCTATTGTTTTTGTAGAAATTATTATTAGGGCCCGAGCAGCGACCGCTACGAGGTCCCCATTGTTTTTGTCGAAATCATTATTATTTTTATTATTATTATTAGGGCCCGAGCAGTGGCCGCTGCGATGTCCCTATTGTTTTTCTAGAAATTGTTATTAGGGCCCGAGCTGCGACGGCGGCGAGGTCCCTATTGTTTTTGTAGAAATTATTATTAGGGCCCGAGCAGCGACCGCTACGAGGTCCCCATTAACCGCGATAACCGAGGGTTCACTGTATTACTCTTACTCGATCTTGGCGCCGCTTTTGACACTTGATCATAACATATTATTAAAACGCCTTGAAACTTGTGTTGGCATTTCAGGTTCAGCGCTTTCTTGGATTAATTCGTATCTGTCGGAGACGACGCACCGTGTAATTTATGGCAATGCGTCTTCTGATCTTTGTAAGATCACACGCGGAGTTCCGCAGGGATTGGTACTAGATGCTACCGCTTGGTGATATTATACGGAAATATCACATTAGTTTTCATTGTTATGCTGATGATACGCAATTATACATGCCGTTGGATATAACGAATCCGTGTGATTGCTATAAATTAGAGGCATGCCTTGCCGAAATTAAACTATGAATGTCTTTCAATATTTTGCGTCTTAACTCAGATAAAACCGAGATGCTGATCATTGGACCAGCGCGTCATCTGTACCTTTTTCAAAGACACCACTATGAGTATCGATAAATTGCCCAAAAGGATTCAACAAAAAATCTCGGTCTTATATTTGACACAACTATGTCGTTTCAAATGCACATTAAAAATATTACTAGAACTGCATTTGTTCATCTGCGTAACATTGCTAAAATTCGCCCAATTCTATCAACTTGTGATGCAAAAATCTTAATCCATGCGTTTGTTACGTCTCGCCTCGACTATTGTAACGTTTTGCTCTCGGGTCTCCCCATGTCTAGTATTAAAAGTTAGTTCAAAATGCAGCAGCTAGACTCTTGACTAGAACGAGAAAGTTTGATCATATTACCCCGATACTTGCCAATTTGAATTGGCTTCCGGTCCACTTGAGATGTGATTTTAAAGTTCTGCTACTTGCCTATAAAATATTGCATGGCTTAGCACCTTCCTATCTCGTTGACCTCGTGGTACCATATGTTCCGTCCCGAAACCTTCGCTCACAAAATGCTGGTCTTTTAGTGATCCCGCGAGCCAAAAAGAAGTCCACAGGTTCTAGAGCGTTCTCTATTCGGGCACCAATGCTTTGGAATGTACTACCCTCAGGTATTAGAGGCGCCACCTCAGTAGAAATGTTCAAAACACTATTAAAGACGCATTTATACTCTTGTGCATTTAGTTGAACTATTTGTTGGCCTGTTTACTGCCGCTTTTTCTCTTATCTTCTCTTTTCTGCCCCCTTTTCCCCAGCTGGGGGATTAGGTGACGGTGACCCACTAGGAAGTTTAAGGCATTGACAAACTGGGCATGCACCTGTTCCAGTGATGTCGTCTTCCTGCAGCGCGACATTTATTTATATACTTTAGCATCTAATTTAATTATTTGTTGGCCTGTTTACTGCCGCTTCTCCTCTTTTCTGCCCCCTCTTCCCCTGCTTGGGAATTAGGTGATGGTGACCTGCTATGAAGATTACGGCACTGACCAACCGGGGAGGGACCTGCTCTGCCGAAGTCGTCTTCATGCAGCACCTCTTCTGATTTCCCTATATTTCAGCACTTCGTTGAACTACTTGTTGGCCTGTTTACTATTTCTGTTCTTTTTTTTCTGTTCCCAATTCCACAGCTTGGGAATTAGGTGATGGTGATTCACTTGGAAGTGGCTGTTCTGAATTTACCCCAAACTGACTATTTCAAGATCAAAGGCTCAACCTCGGATATGCTGCCATGGCGATTACGGTCCTGGATGAGGACCCACTCCACTAAAGTCATCTTCCTGCAGCACTTCATTTAATTGACTCTCACATTATCTCATCTAACATTGTATAGCATCATTGTATGTGTCAAATGTTGCCCACTTGGCATCCAAAGCAGCCTGGTCATCCTGGAAGGGGGTTTCCCCCCCATCTGTGGTCCCTTCTCAAGTTTTCTCACTTTTCCCCCAATGGGGTTTTGAGTTTTTCCTTGCCCTCCTGGGGGTTAAGATCAGTGGATGTTGATTGTGGTTATGTAAAGCCCTTTGAGACTGTCTGTGATTAAGGGCTATACACATAAAATTGACTTGACTCGACTTGGACCAGAATAGAAGTGGATGAGGGAAAAAGGGAGGGGCGGTGTTGACTGATATTGTGCAGATGGAAGTAGGCTGAGGAGTAACATGAGTGACACATGTGTGTCAACAGGGGGAAGTATGATATGAAATTGTTCCCACATATAGACTTTTCAACAAAAAACTTTTTTTTAGACAAAGTGTTAGTTGTTTGGGTTGCAATATTGTTTGGTTATAATTAATGTGTTTTCAAAATGGATTACGTTGTTTCCAACAACACATGATGATGTTAAAACAGTTGGAAAAAGTCTTGTGTAATCGAATTATCCTGACATTTGGAATTTCAAGAGTGATTTAAAGTGAAAATGATGCATTTTGTGAATAATGTTTGTAACAAGTGGGACAGTTGTTGCAAAATTGACTCAAAGCGTCATTTTGCATACAGTCTGCAGGACTTGTGGAACGCACGAATGGAACTGACTTATCAAGACAAAGAAAAAAAAAAGAGACAATGGCCAGACTGTGTTTCAATCACAGCAATGAGGATAGTGCCAGCCGAAGGAAGGACACTATCCCCTTTTTATCCTATATGGCCTCACACATAGACTCTCAGGTTCATCAGAACCACCAGCGACTGGCACATCTGTCCCAGTCCACATGAAAGACATGTTTGACCACAATTACTGGCCAGTGTGTTTTGATCCACAGATAAACCACGTCCATGTGGGAGACCAACTCTTCCTCAAGGTGCTGAAACGACCTCGTTGGGACAGTGAACGCTGGGACGGCCCTCATCAGGTGATTGCAGTGACCCCGACGGCAGCAAAGGTCGAGGGGCGTGGCGGCTGGAACCATCAGTCGCAGTGCAAGCTTCTCCGGTCCCTGCTGAAGGCTGAGCGACGCAAGTCCCTTGGAGAGGATCTCCACCACGTACACTCCAATGTACCAACAAAAGACCACAGTTGGAAAGAGGGTTTTCCGTGGCAAACACACCCCTCTCGGAAGGATGGAGCAAGCCGCCGAACAGCAACTGGGCACTGCCCTGTCGACCAGATGCATCATCTACTTCCTTGCAGGGCTGTGCCTGGTCAGCGCACAACCTCGAGACCAGGACAACGTCAAACGCAGACGAGTTGCACAGGCGCAGACTGCTGACTACACGCACATCAAATAAAACCTGCAGCCTCTGAAAAAACGCTCAAGGTCACTGATTCATGTAACTTGCATCACAGAAAAGAGTTGCAGTTGTGAATGTTTGATGTTCCGGGTTTATTTTGTACATACATGTATTGGACCAAAAACTGCATTAGCTTTGCTTTATTATCTTTTAATTGTTATTATTTTTTTGGGCTTCTCGTTCGGGGCATGGGTTTCTACCCTTTTCTCCAAGAATTTTTGAGTTTTTGGGTAGTTTTTCTCCCCCCTCAAGCGACAGCCTTTGATGATGAGATTTGAAACTTGATAAACAGGAGGGATATGTTAAAGAAATTTAAGTTTGTATGTTCATCTGTTAGTTTTGTTGTTTAGTTTGTCATCTTAGCAAGTTTCAAACTATAACTAATCTTACAGGCCCCCTTTGTTGCACATGCATTCGTATCTTTCTGGCCTCTAATTAAACTTTCGACAGCTACGGGTGCCAGGTACGGCCTCCTCGCGAATGTGACTCCCCAACGCCAGAACCCTTTTCTGTAAACACCTCCCTTGGGGTGTTGATGACCTCTTTAACCCTTCGTAGATAATGTTGGGGCCCGAGGCCTCTTAAGGCTGTAACTTCTGCATTTAGGGAGGTCCAACACAAGGCTTGGTATTTCTAAAGCAACAATATCGTCATGGCCATAAAATAAGTTCAACACGTTAAGCCTTGTGAAAATACACTACACAGGTCAAATGAAGTTCAGAGTGAACTTTTGCTGTTAGAATAAGCAGAAGTATGAACAAAAGGTGTCTTGTAAGCTGAAACCGTTAGAATAGGCAGGAAGAGGGTGGGCAAGTGGGATGGAGTCAAATGTCAAGTTTTCCATTCTGTATGTATTGCATATTCAAATTGCTTATGCTGATGCAAATAAAAACCATGTGTGCAGTCGAACACGCTGGCTTCGCCTCGGAGTTCGAGGGCTGCCCCGCGCGTAAATGACAGACAATCTTGGCTGGTTGATTCATTTGTTCAGGCTTGTTTTGATAGAAACATCCTTAACAGGAAGGTGCTCCTCTACGGCTTAACTGCCACGCACGCCGGCCGGAGCTCTGGTACGGTCCGAACCGCGCGAAACGTCGCCACCGATCGTGTCCGGGGGAACGTGCTCTTCTTCGTCCACTCTCCTCTTCGCCCACGCTCTTCTTCGGCGCACGCCGGCCGTCTAACCGCTCCAGCGCCCTGTCGTGCCGCTCGGCGAAACTACAATGCCCCCGAATATTTTTTAGACCCGCGAAGCACTGAACCCACGAAAGGTGAACCGCGAAGTAGCGAGGGTTCACTGTATGTATAAGACCAAGACCTACAAAAAAGTCTCTTGGAGCAATGAGCTAGGTTTTACAGGAAGTCGGCCACTTTGAATTTACTTAAAAGGGGGCGGGTCACCACAATGGACTTTGTGTAGAAATTATTATTGGGGCCCGAGCAGCGACCGCTACGAGGTCCCCATTGTTTTTGTCGAAATCATTATTATTTTTATTATTATTATTAGGGCCCGAGCAGTGGCCGCTGCGATGTCCCTATTGTTTTTCTAGAAATTGTTATTAGGGCCCGAGCTGCGACGGCGGCGAGGTCCCTATTGTTTTTGTAGAAATTATTATTAGGGCCCGAGCAGCGACCGCTACGAGGTCCCCATTAACCGCGATAACCGAGGGTTCACTGTATTACTCTTACTCGATCTTGGCGCCGCTTTTGACACTTGATCATAACATATTATTAAAACGCCTTGAAACTTGTGTTGGCATTTCAGGTTCAGCGCTTTCTTGGATTAATTCGTATCTGTCGGAGACGACGCACCGTGTAATTCATGGCAATGCGTCTTCTGATCTTTGTAAGATCACACGCGGAGTTCCGCAGGGATTGGTACTAGATGCTACCGCTTGGTGATATTATACGGAAATATCACATTAGTTTTCATTGTTATGCTGATGATACGCAATTATACATGCCGTTGGATATAACGAATCCGTGTGATTGCTATAAATTAGAGGCATGCCTTGCCGAAATTAAACTATGAATGTCTTTCAATATTTTGCGTCTTAACTCAGATAAAACCGAGATGCTGATCATTGGACCAGCGCGTCATCTGTACCTTTTTCAAAGACACCACTATGAGTATCGATAAATTGCCCAAAAGGATTCAACAAAAAATCTCGGTCTTATATTTGACACAACTATGTCGTTTCAAATGCACATTAAAAATATTACTAGAACTGCATTTGTTCATCTGCGTAACATTGCTAAAATTCGCCCAATTCTATCAACTTGTGATGCAAAAATCTTAATCCATGCGTTTGTTACGTCTCGCCTCGACTATTGTAACGTTTTGCTCTCGGGTCTCCCCATGTCTAGTATTAAAAGTTAGTTCAAAATGCAGCAGCTAGACTCTTGACTAGAACGAGAAAGTTTGATCATATTACCCCGATACTTGCCAATTTGAATTGGCTTCCGGTCCACTTGAGATGTGATTTTAAAGTTCTGCTACTTGCCTATAAAATATTGCATGGCTTAGCACCTTCCTATCTCGTTGACCTCGTGGTACCATATGTTCCGTCCCGAAACCTTCGCTCACAAAATGCTGGTCTTTTAGTGATCCCGCGAGCCAAAAAGAAGTCCACAGGTTCTAGAGCGTTCTCTATTCGGGCACCAATGCTTTGGAATGTACTACCCTCAGGTATTAGAGGCGCCACCTCAGTAGAAATGTTCAAAACACTATTAAAGACGCATTTATACTCTTGTGCATTTAGTTGAACTATTTGTTGGCCTGTTTACTGCCGCTTTTTCTCTTATCTTCTCTTTTCTGCCCCCTTTTCCCCGGCTGGGGGATTAGGTGACGGTGACCCACTAGGAAGTTTAAGGCATTGACAAACTGGGCATGCACCTGTTCCAGTGATGTCGTCTTCCTGCAGCGCGACATTTATTTATATACTTTAGCATCTAATTTAATTATTTGTTGGCCTGTTTACTGCCGCTTCTCCTCTTTTCTGCCCCCTCTTCCCCTGCTTGGGAATTAGGTGATGGTGACCTGCTATGAAGATTACGGCACTGACCAACCGGGGAGGGACCTGCTCTGCCGAAGTCGTCTTCATGCAGCACCTCTTCTGATTTCCCTATATTTCAGCACTTCGTTGAACTACTTGTTGGCCTGTTTACTATTTCTGTTCTTTTTTTTCTGTTCCCAATTCCACAGCTTGGGAATTAGGTGATGGTGATTCACTTGGAAGTGGCTGTTCTGAATTTACCCCAAACTGACTATTTCAAGATCAAAGGCTCAACCTCGGATATGCTGCCATGGCGATTACGGTCCTGGATGAGGACCCACTCCACTAAAGTCATCTTCCTGCAGCACTTCATTTAATTGACTCTCACATTATCTCATCTAACATTGTATAGCATCATTGTATGCGTCAAATGTTGCCCACTTGGCATCCAAAGCAGCCTGGTCATCCTGGAAGGGGGTTTCCCCCCCATCTGTGGTCCCTTCTCAAGTTTTCTCACTTTTCCCCCAATGGGGTTTTGAGTTTTTCCTTGCCCTCCTGGGGGTTAAGATCAGTGGATGTTGATTGTGGTTATGTAAAGCCCTTTGAGACTGTCTGTGATTAAGGGCTATACACATAAAATTGACTTGACTCGACTTGGACCAGAATAGAAGTGGATGAGGGAAAAAGGGAGGGGCGGTGTTGACTGATATTGTGCAGATGGAAGTAGGCTGACCGGGTTGTGTTATTATGCTTATGGAAAGATAGAGTGCTGTCAAGGATGACACCCAGACTCTTGACCTGAGGGGATGGGAAAACAATGGAGGGGCCAACAGGAATGGGAAAACTGCCAACTTTGGATTGTATTGATTTTGTACTGAAAAGAATAACTTCTGTTTTGTCGCTGTTAAGCCTCATGAAATTATTAGAAAACCAGTCATTGATTTCAGATAGACAGGAGGTGACGGAGGTGGGAGGGAGTGATATGCTGGGTTTGCAGGAGAACTAGAGCTGGGTGTCATCCGCGAAGCAATGGAAAGCGATATTGAATTTTCGGAAAATTCTGCCAAGGGGAAGGAGGTATATGATAAATAATAGGGGGGCCAGGACCGAGCCTTGGGGCAAACCTGAGGTGACTGGGAGGGACTTTGATGAGAAATATTTAAGCTGGATGAACTGAGTGCGGTCTTTGAAGTATGAATGGAACCAGTTGAGGGCGGTGTGGGTGATGCCGATGGAAGAAAGTCTTTTGAGAAGGATGGTGTGTGAGATGGTGTCAAAGGCCGCAGTCAGGTTAAGAAGGATGACAATGGAGAATGAATCTGAGTCAGCTGCAATGAGGAGAGCAGAGGTGACCTTGAGTAGAGTTGATTCAGTGCTGTGAAGTGCACGGAAACCGGACTGAAAGGGTTATTGCAGGTGAGATGAGAGTGGAGTTGAGTGGCGACTACATTATCTAGGACTTTTGAAATGAATGGTAGGTAGGAAATAGGGCGGAGGTTCAGGAAATAGTACTGAGCGGCTTTTTCTTAATCTCATGAGAAAATGTACTTGGGCAAGCACAGTCGAAAAGAGTCGTGCGTTATCTCAGCCCAGCCTCACATTCTTCCCCCGGCACGGGTCTACGTCCAAGGGAAGGTCCTCTCCAGATTAATCATTGTCTGGATGGTTGATTCCCAGCTGGTCCCCAAGACTGGTATTCCACGGCTGGCCTTCTCCGGCGGGCAGTCTCTCCGTCTCTTCTGCTGGTATTCCCCTGTAATCTTGTCAGTGTGCATGTATGTGTGCTCCAAAATCAAATTATGTCTTTCAGAATGTGTTTTTGCAATGGCGTCCCCTTGAACCCTCCAATCAATCAATCAAATTTTATTTATAAGAGCACTTTTCATACATAAAATGCGGCTCAAAGTGCTGTACAATAAAAACATCCAAATTACAACGAAAAACTAAAACCCATTCCACCCACTCAACATAAACACAAGACACATCCACATACACGCCTGAACTCGCACACACACAGAACACTCGCATTCACACAACTTAATAAACCATCTTAGTAGAAAGACAGGGTAAGGCACAGAGAAACCATATGAGAAAATGTACCCAGGGTAGGTCATCCGCGCTGAGAGGGATGACGGCTCACGCCCACAGGGAGCTGCGCCAACACACAGACCCCTAGCCCAGACTGACCGGGGTAGACCCTACACATAGTGCAGAGGGCCCCGGTCCGCCGGGCCTAAGGAGCCTCCGGGATGAAGCCCCCTGTGAGAAGGCCAGCCACACCTCCCAGCGCGGAGGCCCCCCTTGAGGAAACACTGGAGCTAAAATATATAAAAGAAAATGATAATGCTAAACAAAAAAGAAGCTAAAAATTAAAGGACAATAATATAAAAAGACGAAGCTAAAATATATAAGAAAAATTATGATACTAAAAGACAGAGAAGAAGCTAAAAATTAAAAGACAATAATATAAAACGACGCAGCTAAAATATATAAGAAAAATGATGATACTAAAAGACAAAGAAGCTAAAAAAAATTAAAGACAATGATAATATATAAAATGACAATCCTGAATTAAAAGACTAAGATAAATTATTTAAAAGCCAAACAAAAAAGGTGAGTCTTGAGCAGGGGTGGGCAATTATTTTTTCCATGGGGCCACATAAGAAACATTAAATATTGTGGAGGGCCGGGCCAAAAGGCTGAACTCAATTCTGCATAATATTAATTGTATTTCTTTTTTAAAAAGCAGTAAATAGCACTGTTTTGACAAGCTGGCATTAAAGTTAAGCAATGAAACTAAATACCAAATAAACTGAAAAAATGAGGTTGCCTTACAAAAATGTATTCATTCAAATTTCTCAACACAATGGTAGACATAATATTAACATTTTTTACTATTTGTGACTCATATTAGTAAACATATTCTGTCACATTCACTTCAAAACACATTTTGAGTTCCATATACTGTTGGATAGTTGTGTAAAGGTTCTGAGCATTTTAAAGACATCACAATATTGTCTTTTTGCACCAAACATTAAGCAAGATACAACATATTGACTGTCACTGAACTGTGATTTTGAGAAAAAGTGTCCCAGTTCATTGTTATCTGGTGCCGTTTTTATATTTCTCTGCATGTTTCGTCTGGTAATGCCGACTCAAATTGTAGTCCTTCAACACGGCGATCTGCTCCCCGCAAACTAAACACACAGCTTTACCTCTAACTTCAGTAAATAAATACTTCGCTGTCCAATTTTTGTTGAAAATTCTACATTCGGCATCTACCTTTCTTTTTGTAGCCTGAGCGGACATTTTTGAGGACGAACGTTGTCTTGTTGTGATTCAATCGCGCGCATGTCTTGATAAACGCATTACGTCATTATGTGCGACGCACATTGTGCGGGAATAAAAAAAAAAAACAATTTCAGAATAAAAGCAGTGCAGCTTTCGCCCATGAATGAGGTGAAATTAAAAAGTATGTTTATTTTGAAATTTCCAATTAACCTTACACTCGCGGTCAGAGTCAACCAAAGGTATGTGGCCCGGGCCATACAATGCCCAGGTCTGTCATACGGGCCAGTCAGTGCCACCCGGCGGGCCGGATGTGGCCCGCGGGCCGTGCAATGCCCAGGTCTGGTCTTGAGCCTCCTTTTAAAAATATCAACAGTCTCTGCGGACCTGATGTCCTCCGGCAGGCTATTCCATAGACGAGGACCAGAATGGCTGAATGCAGCCTCGCCATGTGTTCCAGTCCTCACCCGAGGAATAATTAACAGGCCGGTGCCAGAGGACCTCAGGGTCCGCGAGGATGGCCCAAGACCGTTAAGGCATTTAAAAACTAATTGAAGAACCTTAAAATCAATCCTGAAACACACGGGGAGCCAATGCAGCGATTTTAAAACTAAATCCAGTGCCCAATTTGGTATGTTTGCATCTCTATGTCCTATGTGGAGAATGTGCTTTGTCATATTTGTCCATGAAGTGCTGTCTGGCTTGTCATCAGTTTGTAATGTGCAGACTGAATATGTATGATGTGAATGTGAGTGTAGGTCATGAAAATACTATGTTCACACATTTATAAACTAAGTAATATAACTTTAGCATGTGAAAATAATATCATAAATCAGTAAAGACCATGACTACAATCAGTCATTCCTATGCGTAGTAGAATTAGAATTAGAATTAGAAATCCCTTTATTGTCATTGTACTCAAGTGTGCAACGAGATTAGAAGGCTCCCCTCTCCAGTGCAATACAACAATAAGACAGACAAATATATAAATTAGATTAATAAATAAGAGAGTGCAATGGAATTTAGTACAGAATAGGGTATATAAAAACACATCACGATGCTGTTCTGCAAGGTAAGGGTGTTCTCGTGTGTGTGTGAGAGTTCAGAATGGAGATGGCTCTCGGAAAGCAACTGTTTCTCAGTCTATTGGTCCTCGATTTGATGCATCTGTAGCGCCTGCCAGAGGGCAACAGGTCGAACAGGTGTGAGTTTGGGTGGGTATTGTCTTTGACGATGTTGAGATCCCTTCTGAGGCACCGGGCGGTGTAGATGTCCGACAGTGAGGGGAGAGGGCAGCCAATAATCCTTTGCGCTGTTTTGACTGTCCTCTGGAGCCTCACTCTGTCGGCCTCAGTGCAGCCGCTGTACCAGGTGGAGACACAGTACGTCAACAGGCTCTCAATGGACGAGTGGTAGAAGGCTAGCAGCAGCTTCCTGTCCAGGTTGAATTTCCTGAGGACTCTCAGGAAGTGCAGACGCTGGTGGACCTTCTTTACCACTGCTGTGGTGTTGTGAGTCCAAGAAAGGTCGTCGGAGATCTGTACTCCCAGGAACTTGAACGTGTGGACCCTCTCCACACACACGCCTTCGATGCAGAGGGGGGGCGGCACCGTCTTGTTCCTCCTGAAGTCGACGACAATCTCCTTTGTTTTTGCAGTGTTAAGGTGCAGTCTGTTGTCCTTGCACCAAGCTGTCAGTCTCTTTACCTCCTCTCTGTAGGCTGTCTGGTCACCTTCCGAGATCAGACCGACCACTGTCGTGTCGTCAGCAAACTTGACGATGGTGTTGTTGCCGTGGGCCGGGCTGCAGTCGTAGGTGTAGAGGGCGTACAGGAGAGGGCTCAGCACGCATCCTTGGGGGGAACCGGTGCTCAGCATGAGGGTGGAGGACGTGTAGGGGCCGAGCAACACAGTCTGGGGTCTGTTGGTCAGAAAGTCCTTAATCCAGATGCGTGTGAGGGCAGGGAGGCCGAGAGTGTCCAGTTTGGCGACGAGGATGTCTGGGATGATCGTGTTGAATGCCGAGCTGTAGTCCACAAAGAGCATCCTTGCATAGCTCCGCTGTTGTTCCAGGTGGCCCAGCACAACATGCAGAGCAGCCCTGGTTGAGTGTTTCACCTCGCTTTTTGTAAATTTTATGGAGTACAGTGAACCCTCGGTTATCGCGGTTAATGGGGACCGAGACCACCCGCGAAAACTGAAAATCCGCGAAGTAGCGGCGCACCTTCAAAAATGCTTAAAAAAAAAATACAATATATATAATAAATATATAAATATATATATATATATATATATATATATTTATATATATATATATATATACGGGGAGAGAGAGAGTGAAATTCATGTTATAACAAAAAAAACAAATTATTATTAAAACGTATTATTTTTTTATTCCCCAGCCATTCTTTTTGTATTTATTTAATTACTCAGACTTTTACCTGCTGGTACGCCGTCTGGTGTGCCCTGTGAAATGAAAGGTGCCATTCTTTATTTATTTATTTATTTATTCATTTATTCATTCATAACTGACAGCTTCGCGCTCCGCTCGTGCCCGGGCGGAAGAGGTGCTCCAATTCGGCTTAACTGTGACACACGCCCACCCTCCTCCCCCGGAGCTTCCATTCGGTTAAACTTAGGGGCCGCTTGGCACCGCCCGTGCCCGGGGAAGGTGCTCCTCTTCGGCTTACTGTGACGCGAGCATGCCCGCCTCCTCCGGAGCTTCCATTCGGTTAAACTTAGGGGCCGCTTGGAACCGCCCGTGCCCGGCGAAGGTGCTCCTCTTCGGCTTACTGTAACGCGAGCATGCCCTCCTCCTCCGGAGCTTCCATTTGGTTAAACTTAGGGGCCGCTTGGAACCGCCCGTGCCCGAGGAAGGTGCTCCTCTTCGGCTTACTGTGACGCGAGCATGCCCTCCTCCTCCGGAGCTTCCATTCGGTTAAACTTAGGGGCCGCTTGGCACCGCCCGTGCCCGGGGAAGGTGCTCCTCTACGGCTTAACTGCCACGCACGCCGGCCGGAGCTCTGGTACGGTCCGAACCGCGCGAAACGTCGCCACCGATCGTGTCCGGGGGAACGTGCTCTTCTTCGTCCACTCTCCTCTTCGCCCACGCTCTTCTTCGGCGCACGCCGGCCGTCTAACCGCTCCAGCGCCCGTCGTGCCGCTCGGCGAAACTACAATGCCCCCGAATATTTTTTATACCCGCGAAGCACTGAACCCGCGAAAGGTGAACCGCGAAGTAGCGAGGGTTCACTGTATGTATAAGACCAAGACCTACAAAAAAGTCTCTTGGAGCAATGAGCTAGGTTTTACAGGAAGTCGGCCATTTTGAATTTACTTAAAAGGGGCGGGTCACCACAATGGACTTTGTGTAGAAATTATTATTGGGGCCCGAGCAGCGACCGCGGCGAGGTCCCTATTGTTTATGTAGAAATTATTATTAGGGCCCGAGCAGCGACCGCTACGAGGTCCCCATTGTTTTTGTGGAAATTATTATTATTATTATTATTAGGGCCCGAGCAGTGACCGCTGCGAGGTCCCTATTGTTTTTCTAGAAATTGTTATTAGGGCCCGAACTGCGACGGCTGCGAGGTCCCTATTGTTTTTGTAGAAAATATTAATACTTTTATTATTATTATTATTATTAGGGCCTGAGCAGCGACCGCTGCGAAGTCCCTGTTGTTTTTGTAGAAATTATTATTATTATTATTTTTCCGATTGTTCGATTGCATTTTTGACCCCCGAAACATGCACAAAAATTCACCAAACTTGGCAGTCTCATCGGGCATGGCGAAAAATTTGATATTTTAACGTCTAATATGAACAGGAAGTGAGTTATGAATTTTTGAAAGTCCGACTTTTGCCCTTTTTTGCATGTTTACAGGGGTCATTCTTTTGCACCCTGATCCTAAAGGCTTCATCTGATTGCCTTAAAATTCTGTCTGTAGCATCTTAAGACCTGGGACAAACACTGGGGCTAAAATTTTTTGTTTCCGAAATACTATATGACGGGGGCGGGGCTTCGAAGTTTTCACTTAAGATTTCCTTCGCCGCAATGGACAAAATGCTTAATAACTCTCTTGCACATGCTGCTCAAAATCCAAAACTTCACATGTACATCAAGAGTCGGTACCTGAAGACATCTATATGTTTATATTCTGTTATACACCTTGCGCCAATCAATATCATTTTTTACATTTTGACGTCCTGCACGGTGCCCTTTTAACGAATCCGATTGAAAATTGGCTAGAAAAGACTCAAGACATTGATCTTACTCTATCCCTATTTTTGTGACTTTCCTTCGAAGGGCGTGGCTATTACGGTGCCGCAGAGTCTGATTATTCTCCGTGGCAACAAAAGTTCCTGCAAAATGATTCAGATGATCCATCTTCTCGAAATTTTTCACATTTGAGGATATTCAGGCCCTGAAGACGGCTGCCAACTTATTTTTGATCGGATGAGTGTTTAGGCCTTGAGGATGTCACAATACGAAAGTCTTTCGCCTTCTTCAGAGTGTCACATGATGGTGTCTTGTGGCCCGTCTTTATCAGCTGATGTTCCATGAGGGCGTGACTTACCTGTCACAAGAATGAAGGCAAGTCACGCCCCCCGCTGTCCGTTCACTCCGCCAAGATGCTGCTCCAGGTGGTAGAGAGGATGAAGGCTCCCTTGTCTCTGTTCATGGTGTTTATGCCTCGCTTGCAGATCTCAATGGCCTCTCTGATCCAGCGCTGTTGTTTGTTCTCTTCGGTGCGGATGACCCTGCCCTTCTCCCGGTCCATGATGTGGTTTTCCCTTTTGCAGTGGTCAGTGATTGCTGATTTGTAATGTTCATGTTGTGCTTGTTCTTTTACTGCTCTGATTTTTCATTTTTTTGACAGGTAAGTCACACCCTCATGGAACATCAGCTGATAAAGACGGGTCTCAAGACACCATCATGCGACACTCTGAAGAAGGCGAAAGACTCGCCGAAACATGTCAGGTAAAAAATTAACCTAAAACATAATTGTCTGCTTTTAATGAATCAGTCAAATATCAATAATAAGAAGACAAAATGAACCTAATACAAATAAATGAATGCTTAATAACGCCCCTGCACATGCTCCTAAAAATCCAAACCTTCACCTGTAAATAAAACGTCCCGACCTGAAGACATCTTAATGTTATTATTTTGTTATACACACAGCGCCGCCAAGTGGAATCAAAAATTAGTTTTTATTTTAATTTTCACGTACTGCACGGTGCCCTTTTGACGAATCCGACTGAAAATTAGTCAGAAAAGACTCAAGACAATGATCTTACTCTGTGCCGAATTTTGTGACGTTTTGGCAAAAGGCGTGGCTATTACGGTGCTGAAAAATCCGATTGTACTTTGTGGCAACAAAAGCTCCGGCAACATGACTCAGATGATCCTATCTTCTCGAAGTTGTACACATTTGAGGATACTTCAGCCCTGAAGACATCTACCAACTTATTTTTCATCGTAGTAGTAGCGCCACCAACTGGTAAAAGCTAATACAAGTTATTTTCTTGGATGTTTTTCTCCGTGCAACTCAACAAGGTCGCCCTCATATATGCTCGGATGACTGTTTCGGCCATGAGGATGTCACAATACGAAATTCATCCTTTTTCGTGAAAAGTTGTGGGAGTGGCATTGCACTGTTCGGCAATAAAACAACGCTGATTATGAGGTTCTAAATATGAACGACAACTCGTGAAACTTTACACACACATCAGGCAGAGCAAATTTATCAATATTTTATACGTTAGTTGTGCAGCTTTTTTGAAATGGCTCGCCATGGCCCTCGAGAAAAGTTAAAAAAAAGAATAGAATAGAAATAGAAATCCCTTTATTGTCATTGTACTCAAGTGTGCAACGAGATTAGAGGGCTCCCCTCTCCAGTGCAATACAACAATAATACAGACAATATATAAATTAGATAAATAAATACGACAGTGCAATGGAATTCAGTACTGAATAGGGCATATAGAAACACATCACAATGCTGTTTTGCAAGGTTAGGGTGGTCTCGTGTGTGTGTGAGAGTTCAGTATGGAGATGGCTCTCGGAAAGAAACTGTTTCTCAGTCTATTGGTCCTTGATTTGATGCATCTGTAGCGCCTGCCAGAGGGCAACAGGTCGAACAGGTGTGAGTTTGGGTGGGTATTGTCTTTGACGATGTTGAGAGCCCTTCTGAGGCACCGGGCGGTGTAGATGTCCGACAGCGAGGGGAGAGGGCAGCCAATAATCCTTTGCGCTGTTTTGACTGTCCTCTGGAGCCTCACTCTGTCCGCCTCAGTGCAGCCGCTGTACCAGGTGGAGACACAGTACGTCAGCAGGCTCTCGATGGACGAGTGGTAGAAGGCCAGCAGCAGCTTCCTGTCCAGGTTGAATTTCCTGAGGACTCTCAGGAAGTGCAGACGTTGGCGGACCTTCTTTACCACTGCTGTGGTGTTGTGACTCCAAGAAAGGTCATCGGAGATCTGTACTCCCAGGAACTTGAACGTGTGGACCCTCTCCACACACACGCCTTCGATGCAGAGGGGGGGCGGCAGCGTCTTGTTCCTCCTGAAGTCGACGACAATCTCCTTTGTTTTAGCAGAGTTAAGGTGCAGTCTGTTGTCCTTGCACCAAGTTGTCAGTCTCCCTACCTCCTCTCTGTAGGCTGTCTCGTCACCTTCCGAGATCAGACCGACCACTGTCGTGTCGTCAGCAAACTTGACGATGGTGTTGTTGCCGTGGGCCGGGCTGCAGTCGTAGGTGTAGAGGGCGTACAGGAGAGGGCTCAGCACGCATCCTTGGGGGGAACCGGTGCTCAGCATGAGGGTGGAGGACGTGTAGGGGCCGAGCAACACAGTCTGGGGTCTGTTGGTCAGAAAGTCCTTAATCTAGATGCGTGTGAGGGCAGGGAGGCCGAGAGTGTCCAGTTTGGCGACGAGGATGTCTGGGATGATCGTGTTGAATGCCGAGCTGTAGTCCACAAAGAGCATCCTTGCATAGCTCCGCTGTTGTTCCAGGTGGCCCAGCACAACATGCAGAGCAGCCCTGGTTGAGTGTTTCACCTCGCTTTTTGTAAATTTTATGGAGTACAGTGAACCCTCGGTTATCGCGGTTAATGGGGACCGAGACCACCCGCGAAAACTGAAAATCCGCGAAGTAGCGGCGCACCTTCAAAAATGCTTAAAAAAAAAATACAATATATATAATAAATATATAAATATATATATATATATATATATATATATATATATATATATACGGGGAGAGAGAGAGTGAAATTCATGTTATAACAAAAAAAACAAATTATTATTAAAACGTATTATTTTTTTATTCCCCAGCCATTCTTTTTGTATTTATTTAATTACTCAGACTTTTACCTGCTGGTACGCCGTCTGGTGTGCCCTGTGAAATGAAAGGTGCCATTCTTTATTTATTTATTTATTTATTCATTTATTCATTCATAACTGACAGCTTCGCGCTCCGCTCGTGCCCGGGCGGAAGAGGTGCTCCAATTCGGCTTAACTGTGACACACGCCCACCCTCCTCCCCCGGAGCTTCCATTCGGTTAAACTTAGGGGCCGCTTGGCACCGCCCGTGCCCGGGGAAGGTGCTCCTCTTCGGCTTACTGTGTCGCGAGCATGCCCTCCTCCTCCGGAGCTTCCATTCGGTTAAACTTAGGGGCCGCTTGGAACCGCCCGTGCCCGGGGAAGGTGCTCCTCTTCGGCTTACTGTGACGCGAGCATGCCCTCCTCCTCCGGAGCTTCCATTCGGTTAAACTTAGGGGCCGCTTGGCACCGCCCGCGCCCGGGGAAGGTGCTCCTCTACGGCTTAACTGCCACGCACGCCGGCCGGAGCTCTGGTACGGTCCGAACCGCGCGAAACGTCGCCACCGATCGTGTCCGGGGGAACGTGCTCTTCTTCGTCCACTCTTCTCTTCGCCCACGCTCTTCTTCGGCGCACGCCGGCCGTCTAACCGCTCCAGCGCCCCGTCGTGCCGCTCGGCGAAACTACAATGCCCCCGAATATTTTTTATACCCGCGAAGCACTGAACCCGCGAAAGGTGAACCGCGAAGTAGCGAGGGTTCACTGTATGTATAAGACCAAGACCTACAAAAAAGTCTCTTGGAGCAATGAGCTAGGTTTTACAGGAAGTCGGCCATTTTGAATTTATTAAAAGGGGGCGGGTCACCACAATGGACTTTGTGTAGAAATTATTATTGGGGCCCGAGCAGCGACCGCGGCGAGGTCCCTATTGTTTATGTAGAAATTATTATTAGGGCCCGAGCAGCGACCGCTACGAGGTCCCCATTGTTTTTGTGGAAATTTTTATTATTATTATTATTATTAGGGCCCGAGCAGTGACCGCTGCGAGGTCCCTATTGTTTTTCTAGAAATTGTTATTAGGGCCCGAGCTACGACGGCTGCGAGGTCCCTATTGTTTTTGTAGAAAATATTATTACTTTTATTATTATTATTATTATTATTATTAGGGCCTGAGCAGCGACCGCTGCGAAGTCCCTGTTGTTTTTGTAGAAATTATTATTATTATTATTTTTCCGATTGTATGATTGCATTTTTGACCCCCGAAACATGCACAAAAACTCACCAAACTTGGCAGTCTCATCGGGCATGGCGAGAAATTTGATATTTTAACGTCTAATATGAACAGGAAGTGAGTTATGAATTTTTGAAAGTCCGACTTTTGCCCTTTTTTGCATGTTTACAGGGGTCATTCTTTTGCACCCTGATCCTAAAGGCTTCATCTGATTGCCTTAAAATTCTGTCTGTAGCATCTTAAGACCTGGGACAAACACTGGGGCTAAAATCTTTTGTTTCCGAAATACTATATGACGGGGGCGGGGCTTCAAAGTTTTCACTTAAGATTTCCTTCGCCGCAATGGACAAAATGCTTAATAACTCTCCTGCACATGCTGCTAAAAATCCAAAACTTCACATATACATAAAGAGTCGGTACCTGAAGACATCTATATGTTTATATTCTGTTATACACCTTGCGCCAATCAATATCATTTTTTACATTTTGACGTACTGCACGGTGCCCTTTTAACGAATCCGATTGAAAATTGGCTAGAAAAGACTCAAGACATTGATCTTACTCTATCCCTATTTTTGTGACTTTCCTTCGAAGGGCGTGGCTATTGCGGTGCCGCACAGTCTGATTATTCTCCGTGGCAACAAAAGTTCCTGCAAAATGATTCAGATGATCCATCTTCTCGAAATTTTTCACATTTGAGGATATTCAGGCCCTGAAGACGGCTGCCAACTTATTTTTGATCGCAGTGGTAGCGCCACCAACTGGTTAAAACAAATACAAATTATTTTCGTTGATGTTTTTCTCCGGGCAGGTTAACAAAATCTACCTTATATTTGCTCGGATGAGTGTTTAGGCCTTGAGGATGTCACAATACGAAAGTCTTTCGCCTTCTTCAGAGTGTCACATGATGGTGTCTTGTGACCCGTCTTTATCAGCTGATGTTCCATGAGGGCGTGACTTACCTGTCACAAGAATGAAAGCAAGTCACGCCCCCCGCTGTCCGTTCACTCCGCCAAGATGCTGCTCCAGGTGGTAGAGAGGATGAAGGCTCCCTTGTCTCTGTTCATGGTTTTTATGCCTCGCTTGCAGATCTCAATGGCCTCTCCGATCCAGCGCTGTTGTTTGTTCTCTTCGGTGCGGATGACCCTGCCCTTCTCCCGGTCCATGATGTGGTTTTCCCTTTTGCAGTGGTCAGTGATTGCTGATTTGTAATGTTCATGTTGTGCTTGTTCTTTTACTGCTATGATTTTTCATTTTTTTGACAGGTAATTCACACCCTCATGGAACATCAGCTGATAAAGACGGGTCTCAAGACACCATCATGCGACACTCTGAAGAAGGCGAAAGACTCGCCGAAACATGTCAGGTAAAAAATTTACCTAAAACATAATTGTCTGCTTTTAATGAATCTGTCAAATATCAATAATAAGAAGACAAAATGAACCTAATACAAATAAATGAATGCTTAATAACTCCCCTGCACATGCTCCTAAAAATCCAAACCTTCACCTGTAAATAAAATGTCCCGACCTGAAGACATCTTAATGTTATTATTTTGTTATACACACAGCGCCGCCAAGTGGAATAAAAAATTTGTTTTTATTTTAATTTTCACGTACTGCACGGTGCCCTTTTGACGAATCCGACTGAAAATTAGTCAGAAAAGACTCAAGACAATGATCTTACTCTCTGCCGAGTTTTGTGACGTTTTGGCAAAAGGCGTGGCTATTACGGTGCTGAAAAGTCCGATTGTACTTTGTGGCAACAAAAGCTCCGGCAACATGACTGAGATGATCCTATCTTCTCGAAGTTGTACACATTTGAGGATACTTCAACCCTGAAGACATCTACCAACTTATTTTTTATCGTAGTAGTAGCGCCACCAACTGGTAAAAGCTAATACAAGTTATTTTCTTGGATGTTTTTCTCCGTGCAACTCAACAAGGTCGCCCTCATATATGCTCGGAGGACTGTTTCGTCCATAAGGATGTCACAATACGAAATTCATCCTTTTTCGTGAAAAGTTGTGGGAGTGGCATTGCACTGTCCGGCAATAAAACAACGCTGATTATGAGGTTCTAAATATGAACGACAACTCGTGAAACTTGACACACACATCAGGCAGAGCAAATTTATCAATATTTTATACGTTAGTTGTGCAGCTTTTTTTAAATGGCTCGCCATGGCCCTCGAGAAATGTTCAAAAAAGCAGCCCTGGTTGAGTGTTTCACCTCGCTTTTTGTAAATTTTATGGAGTACAGTGAACCCTCGGTTGTCGCGGTTAATGGGGACCGAGACCACCCGCGGAAACTGAAAATCCGCGAAGTAGCGGCGCACCTTCAAAAATGCTTAAAAAAAAATACAATATATATAATAAATATATATATATATAGATATATATATAGATATATATTGATATATATATATATATACAGAGAGAGAGAGAGAGTGAAATTCATGTTATAACAAAAAAAACAAATTATTATTAAAACGTATTATTTTTTTATTCCCCAGCCATTCTTTTTGTATTTATTTAATTACTCCGACTATTACCTGCTGGTACGCCGTCCGGTGTGCCCTGTGAAATGAAAGGTGGCATTCTTTATTTATTTATTTATTTATTCATTTATTCATTCATAACTGACAGCTTCGCGCTCCGCTCGTGCCCGGGCGGAAGAGGTGCTCCAATTCGGCTTAACTGTGACACACGCCCACCCTCCTCCCCCGGAGCTTCCATTCGGTTAAACTTAGGGGCCGCTTGGCACCGCCCGTGCCCGGGGAAGGTGCTCCTCTTCGGCTTACTGTGACGCGAGCATGCCCGCCTCCTCCGGAGCTTCCATTCGGTTAAACTTAGGGGCCGCTTGGAACCGCCCGTGCCCGGCGAAGGTGCTCCTCTTCGGCTTACTGTAACGCGAGCATGCCCTCCTCCTCCGGAGCTTCCATTTGGTTAAACTTAGGGGCCGCTTGGAACCGCCCGTGCCCGAGGAAGGTGCTCCTCTTCGGCTTACTGTGACGCGAGCATGCCCTCCTCCTCCGGAGCTTCCATTCGGTTAAACTTAGGGGCCGCTTGGCACCGCCCGTGCCCGGGGAAGGTGCTCCTCTACGGCTTAACTGCCACGCACGCCGGCCGGAGCTCTGGTACGGTCCGAACCGCGCGAAACGTCGCCACCGATCGTGTCCGGGGGAACGTGCTCTTCTTCGTCCACTCTCCTCTTCGCCCACGCTCTTCTTCGGCGCACGCCGGCCGTCTAACCGCTCCAGCGCCCGTCGTGCCGCTCGGCGAAACTACAATGCCCCCGAATATTTTTTATACCCGCGAAGCACTGAACCCGCGAAAGGTGAACCGCGAAGTAGCGAGGGTTCACTGTATGTATAAGACCAAGACCTACAAAAAAGTCTCTTGGAGCAATGAGCTAGGTTTTACAGGAAGTCGGCCATTTTGAATTTACTTAAAAGGGGCGGGTCACCACAATGGACTTTGTGTAGAAATTATTATTGGGGCCCGAGCAGCGACCGCGGCGAGGTCCCTATTGTTTATGTAGAAATTATTATTAGGGCCCGAGCAGCGACCGCTACGAGGTCCCCATTGTTTTTGTGGAAATTATTATTATTATTATTATTAGGGCCCGAGCAGTGACCGCTGCGAGGTCCCTATTGTTTTTCTAGAAATTGTTATTAGGGCCCGAACTGCGACGGCTGCGAGGTCCCTATTGTTTTTGTAGAAAATATTAATACTTTTATTATTATTATTATTATTAGGGCCTGAGCAGCGACCGCTGCGAAGTCCCTGTTGTTTTTGTAGAAATTATTATTATTATTATTTTTCCGATTGTTCGATTGCATTTTTGACCCCCGAAACATGCACAAAAATTCACCAAACTTGGCAGTCTCATCGGGCATGGCGAAAAATTTGATATTTTAACGTCTAATATGAACAGGAAGTGAGTTATGAATTTTTGAAAGTCCGACTTTTGCCCTTTTTTGCATGTTTACAGGGGTCATTCTTTTGCACCCTGATCCTAAAGGCTTCATCTGATTGCCTTAAAATTCTGTCTGTAGCATCTTAAGACCTGGGACAAACACTGGGGCTAAAATTTTTTGTTTCCGAAATACTATATGACGGGGGCGGGGCTTCGAAGTTTTCACTTAAGATTTCCTTCGCCGCAATGGACAAAATGCTTAATAACTCTCTTGCACATGCTGCTCAAAATCCAAAACTTCACATGTACATCAAGAGTCGGTACCTGAAGACATCTATATGTTTATATTCTGTTATACACCTTGCGCCAATCAATATCATTTTTTACATTTTGACGTCCTGCACGGTGCCCTTTTAACGAATCCGATTGAAAATTGGCTAGAAAAGACTCAAGACATTGATCTTACTCTATCCCTATTTTTGTGACTTTCCTTCGAAGGGCGTGGCTATTACGGTGCCGCAGAGTCTGATTATTCTCCGTGGCAACAAAAGTTCCTGCAAAATGATTCAGATGATCCATCTTCTCGAAATTTTTCACATTTGAGGATATTCAGGCCCTGAAGACGGCTGCCAACTTATTTTTGATCGGATGAGTGTTTAGGCCTTGAGGATGTCACAATACGAAAGTCTTTCGCCTTCTTCAGAGTGTCACATGATGGTGTCTTGTGGCCCGTCTTTATCAGCTGATGTTCCATGAGGGCGTGACTTACCTGTCACAAGAATGAAGGCAAGTCACGCCCCCCGCTGTCCGTTCACTCCGCCAAGATGCTGCTCCAGGTGGTAGAGAGGATGAAGGCTCCCTTGTCTCTGTTCATGGTGTTTATGCCTCGCTTGCAGATCTCAATGGCCTCTCTGATCCAGCGCTGTTGTTTGTTCTCTTCGGTGCGGATGACCCTGCCCTTCTCCCGGTCCATGATGTGGTTTTCCCTTTTGCAGTGGTCAGTGATTGCTGATTTGTAATGTTCATGTTGTGCTTGTTCTTTTACTGCTCTGATTTTTCATTTTTTTGACAGGTAAGTCACACCCTCATGGAACATCAGCTGATAAAGACGGGTCTCAAGACACCATCATGCGACACTCTGAAGAAGGCGAAAGACTCGCCAAAACATGTCAGGTAAAAAATTAACCTAAAACATAATTGTCTGCTTTTAATGAATCAGTCAAATATCAATAATAAGAAGACAAAATGAACCTAATACAAATAAATGAATGCTTAATAACGCCCCTGCACATGCTCCTAAAAATCCAAACCTTCACCTGTAAATAAAACGTCCCGACCTGAAGACATCTTAATGTTATTATTTTGTTATACACACAGCGCCGCCAAGTGGAATCAAAAATTTGTTTTTATTTTAATTTTCACGTACTGCACGGTGCCCTTTTGACGAATCCGACTGAAAATTAGTCAGAAAAGACTCAAGACAATGATCTTACTCTGTGCCGAATTTTGTGACGTTTTGGCAAAAGGCGTGGCTATTACGGTGCTGAAAAATCCGATTGTACTTTGTGGCAACAAAAGCTCCGGCAACATGACTCAGATGATCCTATCTTCTCGAAGTTGTACACATTTGAGGATACTTCAGCCCTGAAGACATCTACCAACTTATTTTTCATCGTAGTAGTAGCGCCACCAACTGGTAAAAGCTAATACAAGTTATTTTCTTGGATGTTTTTCTCCGTGCAACTCAACAAGGTCGCCCTCATATATGCTCGGATGACTGTTTCGGCCATGAGGATGTCACAATACGAAATTCATCCTTTTTCGTGAAAAGTTGTGGGAGTGGCATTGCACTGTTCGGCAATAAAACAACGCTGATTATGAGGTTCTAAATATGAACGACAACTCGTGAAACTTTACACACACATCAGGCAGAGCAAATTTATCAATATTTTATACGTTAGTTGTGCAGCTTTTTTGAAATGGCTCGCCATGGCCCTCGAGAAAAGTTAAAAAAAAGAATAGAATAGAAATAGAAATCCCTTTATTGTCATTGTACTCAAGTGTGCAACGAGATTAGAGGGCTCCCCTCTCCAGTGCAATACAACAATAATACAGACAATATATAAATTAGATAAATAAATACGACAGTGCAATGGAATTCAGTACTGAATAGGGCATATAGAAACACATCACAATGCTGTTTTGCAAGGTTAGGGTGGTCTCGTGTGTGTGTGAGAGTTCAGTATGGAGATGGCTCTCGGAAAGAAACTGTTTCTCAGTCTATTGGTCCTTGATTTGATGCATCTGTAGCGCCTGCCAGAGGGCAACAGGTCGAACAGGTGTGAGTTTGGGTGGGTATTGTCTTTGACGATGTTGAGAGCCCTTCTGAGGCACCGGGCGGTGTAGATGTCCGACAGCGAGGGGAGAGGGCAGCCAATAATCCTTTGCGCTGTTTTGACTGTCCTCTGGAGCCTCACTCTGTCCGCCTCAGTGCAGCCGCTGTACCAGGTGGAGACACAGTACGTCAGCAGGCTCTCGATGGACGAGTGGTAGAAGGCCAGCAGCAGCTTCCTGTCCAGGTTGAATTTCCTGAGGACTCTCAGGAAGTGCAGACGTTGGCGGACCTTCTTTACCACTGCTGTGGTGTTGTGACTCCAAGAAAGGTCATCGGAGATCTGTACTCCCAGGAACTTGAACGTGTGGACCCTCTCCACACACACGCCTTCGATGCAGAGGGGGGGCGGCAGCGTCTTGTTCCTCCTGAAGTCGACGACAATCTCCTTTGTTTTAGCAGAGTTAAGGTGCAGTCTGTTGTCCTTGCACCAAGTTGTCAGTCTCCCTACCTCCTCTCTGTAGGCTGTCTCGTCACCTTCCGAGATCAGACCGACCACTGTCGTGTCGTCAGCAAACTTGACGATGGTGTTGTTGCCGTGGGCCGGGCTGCAGTCGTAGGTGTAGAGGGCGTACAGGAGAGGGCTCAGCACGCATCCTTGGGGGGAACCGGTGCTCAGCATGAGGGTGGAGGACGTGTAGGGGCCGAGCAACACAGTCTGGGGTCTGTTGGTCAGAAAGTCCTTAATCCAGATGCGTGTGAGGGCAGGGAGGCCGAGAGTGTCCAGTTTGGCGACGAGGATGTCTGGGATGATCGTGTTGAATGCCGAGCTGTAGTCCACAAAGAGCATCCTTGCATAGCTCCGCTGTTGTTCCAGGTGGCCCAGCACAACATGCAGAGCAGCCCTGGTTGAGTGTTTCACCTCGCTTTTTGTAAATTTTATGGAGTACAGTGAACCCTCGGTTATCGCGGTTAATGGGGACCGAGACCACCCGCGAAAACTGAAAATCCGCGAAGTAGCGGCGCACCTTCAAAAATGCTTAAAAAAAAAATACAATATATATAATAAATATATAAATATATATATATATATATATATATATATATATATATATATATATACGGGGAGAGAGAGAGTGAAATTCATGTTATAACAAAAAAAACAAATTATTATTAAAACGTATTATTTTTTTATTCCCCAGCCATTCTTTTTGTATTTATTTAATTACTCAGACTTTTACCTGCTGGTACGCCGTCTGGTGTGCCCTGTGAAATGAAAGGTGCCATTCTTTATTTATTTATTTATTTATTCATTTATTCATTCATAACTGACAGCTTCGCGCTCCGCTCGTGCCCGGGCGGAAGAGGTGCTCCAATTCGGCTTAACTGTGACACACGCCCACCCTCCTCCCCCGGAGCTTCCATTCGGTTAAACTTAGGGGCCGCTTGGCACCGCCCGTGCCCGGGGAAGGTGCTCCTCTTCGGCTTACTGTGTCGCGAGCATGCCCTCCTCCTCCGGAGCTTCCATTCGGTTAAACTTAGGGGCCGCTTGGAACCGCCCGTGCCCGGGGAAGGTGCTCCTCTTCGGCTTACTGTGACGCGAGCATGCCCTCCTCCTCCGGAGCTTCCATTCGGTTAAACTTAGGGGCCGCTTGGCACCGCCCGCGCCCGGGGAAGGTGCTCCTCTACGGCTTAACTGCCACGCACGCCGGCCGGAGCTCTGGTACGGTCCGAACCGCGCGAAACGTCGCCACCGATCGTGTCCGGGGGAACGTGCTCTTCTTCGTCCACTCTTCTCTTCGCCCACGCTCTTCTTCGGCGCACGCCGGCCGTCTAACCGCTCCAGCGCCCCGTCGTGCCGCTCGGCGAAACTACAATGCCCCCGAATATTTTTTATACCCGCGAAGCACTGAACCCGCGAAAGGTGAACCGCGAAGTAGCGAGGGTTCACTGTATGTATAAGACCAAGACCTACAAAAAAGTCTCTTGGAGCAATGAGCTAGGTTTTACAGGAAGTCGGCCATTTTGAATTTATTAAAAGGGGGCGGGTCACCACAATGGACTTTGTGTAGAAATTATTATTGGGGCCCGAGCAGCGACCGCGGCGAGGTCCCTATTGTTTATGTAGAAATTATTATTAGGGCCCGAGCAGCGACCGCTACGAGGTCCCCATTGTTTTTGTGGAAATTTTTATTATTATTATTATTATTAGGGCCCGAGCAGTGACCGCTGCGAGGTCCCTATTGTTTTTCTAGAAATTGTTATTAGGGCCCGAGCTACGACGGCTGCGAGGTCCCTATTGTTTTTGTAGAAAATATTATTACTTTTATTATTATTATTATTATTATTATTAGGGCCTGAGCAGCGACCGCTGCGAAGTCCCTGTTGTTTTTGTAGAAATTATTATTATTATTATTTTTCCGATTGTACGATTGCATTTTTGACCCCCGAAACATGCACAAAAACTCACCAAACTTGGCAGTCTCATCGGGCATGGCGAGAAATTTGATATTTTAACGTCTAATATGAACAGGAAGTGAGTTATGAATTTTTGAAAGTCCGACTTTTGCCCTTTTTTGCATGTTTACAGGGGTCATTCTTTTGCACCCTGATCCTAAAGGCTTCATCTGATTGCCTTAAAATTCTGTCTGTAGCATCTTAAGACCTGGGACAAACACTGGGGCTAAAATCTTTTGTTTCCGAAATACTATATGACGGGGGCGGGGCTTCAAAGTTTTCACTTAAGATTTCCTTCGCCGCAATGGACAAAATGCTTAATAACTCTCCTGCACATGCTGCTAAAAATCCAAAACTTCACATATACATAAAGAGTCGGTACCTGAAGACATCTATATGTTTATATTCTGTTATACACCTTGCGCCAATCAATATCATTTTTTACATTTTGACGTACTGCACGGTGCCCTTTTAACGAATCCGATTGAAAATTGGCTAGAAAAGACTCAAGACATTGATCTTACTCTATCCCTATTTTTGTGACTTTCCTTCGAAGGGCGTGGCTATTGCGGTGCCGCACAGTCTGATTATTCTCCGTGGCAACAAAAGTTCCTGCAAAATGATTCAGATGATCCATCTTCTCGAAATTTTTCACATTTGAGGATATTCAGGCCCTGAAGACGGCTGCCAACTTATTTTTGATCGCAGTGGTAGCGCCACCAACTGGTTAAAACAAATACAAATTATTTTCGTTGATGTTTTTCTCCGGGCAGGTTAACAAAATCTACCTTATATTTGCTCGGATGAGTGTTTAGGCCTTGAGGATGTCACAATACGAAAGTCTTTCGCCTTCTTCAGAGTGTCACATGATGGTGTCTTGTGACGCGTCTTTATCAGCTGATGTTCCATGAGGGCGTGACTTACCTGTCACAAGAATGAAGGCAAGTCACGCCCCCCGCTGTCCGTTCACTCCGCCAAGATGCTGCTCCAGGTGGTAGAGAGGATGAAGGCTCCCTTGTCTCTGTTCATGGTTTTTATGCCTCGCTTGCAGATCTCAATGGCCTCTCTGATCCAGCGCTGTTGTTTGTTCTCTTCGGTGCGGATGACCCTGCCCTTCTCCCGGTCCATGATGTGGTTTTCCCTTTTGCAGTGGTCAGTGATTGCTGATTTGTAATGTTCATGTTGTGCTTGTTCTTTTACTGCTATGATTTTTCATTTTTTTGACAGGTAATTCACACCCTCATGGAACATCAGCTGATAAAGACGGGTCTCAAGACACCATCATGCGACACTCTGAAGAAGGCGAAAGACTCGCCGAAACATGTCAGGTAAAAAATTTACCTAAAACATAATTGTCTGCTTTTAATGAATCTGTCAAATATCAATAATAAGAAGACAAAATGAACCTAATACAAATAAATGAATGCTTAATAACTCCCCTGCACATGCTCCTAAAAATCCAAACCTTCACCTGTAAATAAAATGTCCCGACCTGAAGACATCTTAATGTTATTATTTTGTTATACACACAGCGCCGCCAAGTGGAATAAAAAAATTGTTTTTATTTTAATTTTCACGTACTGCACGGTGCCCTTTTGACGAATCCGACTGAAAATTAGTCAGAAAAGACTCAAGACAATGATCTTACTCTCTGCCGAGTTTTGTGACGTTTTGGCAAAAGGCGTGGCTATTACGGTGCTGAAAAGTCCGATTGTACTTTGTGGCAACAAAAGCTCCGGCAACATGACTGAGATGATCCTATCTTCTCGAAGTTGTACACATTTGAGGATACTTCAACCCTGAAGACATCTACCAACTTATTTTTCATCGTAGTAGTAGCGCCACCAACTGGTAAAAGCTAATACAAGTTATTTTCTTGGATGTTTTTCTCCGTGCAACTCAACAAGGTCGCCCTCATATATGCTCGGAGGACTGTTTCGTCCATGAGGATGTCACAATACGAAATTCATCCTTTTTCGTGAAAAGTTGTGGGAGTGGCATTGCACTGTCCGGCAATAAAACAACGCTGATTATGAGGTTCTAAATATGAACGACAACTCGTGAAACTTGACACACACATCAGGCAGAGCAAATTTATCAATATTTTATACGTTAGTTGTGCAGCTTTTTTTAAATGGCTCGCCATGGCCCTCGAGAAATGTTCAAAAAAGCAGCCCTGGTTGAGTGTTTCACCTCGCTTTTTGTAAATTTTATGGAGTACAGTGAACCCTCGGTTGTCGCGGTTAATGGGGACCGAGACCACCCGCGGAAACTGAAAATCCGCGAAGTAGCGGCGCACCTTCAAAAATGCTTAAAAAAAAATACAATATATATAATGAATATATATATATATAGATATATATATAGATGTATATATATATATATACAGAGAGAGAGAGAGAGTGAAATTCATGTTATAACAAAAAAAACAAATTATTATTAAAACGTATTATTTTTTTATTCCCCAGCCATTCTTTTTGTATTTATTTAATTACTCCGACTATTACCTGCTGGTACGCCGTCCGGTGTGCCCTGTGAAATGAAAGGTGGCATTCTTTATTTATTTATTTATTTATTCATTTATTCATTCATAACTGACAGCTTCGCGCTCCGTTCGTGCCCGGGCGGAAGAGGTGTTCCAATTCGGCTTAACTGTGACACACGCCCGCCCTCCTCCCCCGGAGCTTCCATTCGGTTAAACTTAGGGGCCGCTTGGCACCGCCCGTGCCCGGGGAAGGTGCTCCTCTTCGGCTTACTGTGACGCGAGCATGCCCGCCTCCTCCGGAGCTTCCATTCGGTTAAACTTAGGGGCCGCTTGGAACCGCCCGTGCCCGGCGAAGGTGCTCCTCTTCGGCTTACTGTGACGCGAGCATGCCCTCCTCCTCCGGAGCTTCCATTTGGTTAAACTTAGGGGCCGCTTGGAACCGCCCGTGCCCGGGGAAGGTGCTCCTCTTCGGCTTACTGTGACGCGAGCATGCCCTCCTCCTCCGGAGCTTCCATTCGGTTAAACTTAGGGGCCGCTTGGCACCGCCCGTGCCCGGGGAAGGTGCTCCTCTACGGCTTAACTGCCACGCACGCCGGCCGGAGCTCTTGTACGGTCCGAACCGCGCGAAACGTCGCCACCGATCGTGTCCGGGGGAACGTGCTCTTCTTCGTCCACTCTCCTCTTCGCCCACGCTCTTCTTCGGCGCACGCCGGCCGTCTAACCGCTCCAGCGCCCGTCGTGCCGCTCGGCGAAACTACAATGCCCCCAAATATTTTTTATACCCGCGAAGCACTGAACCCGCGAAAGGTGAACCGCGAAGTAGCGAGGGTTCACTGTATGTATAAGACCAAGACCTACAAAAAAAGTCTCTTGGAGAAATGAGCTAGGTTTTACAGGAAGTCGGCCATTTTGAATTTACTTAAAAGGGGCGGGTCACCACAATGGACTTTGTGTAGAAATTATTATTGGGGCCCGAGCAGCGACCGCGGCGAGGTCCCTATTGTTTATGTGGAAATTATTATTATTATTATTATTATTAGGGCCCGAGCAGTGACCGCTGCGAGGTCCCTATTGTTTTTCTAGAAATTGTTATTAGGGCCCGAGCTGCGACGGCTGCGAGGTCCCTATTGTTTTTGTAGAAAATATTAATACTTTTATTATTATTATTATTATTAGGGCCTGAACAGCGACCGCTGCGAAGTCCCTGTTGTTTTTGTAGAAATTATTATTATTATTATTTTTCCGATTGTTCGATTGCATTTTTGACCCCCGAAACATGCACAAAAATTCACCAAACTTGGCAGTCTCATCGGGCATGGCGAAAAATTTGATATTTTAACGTCTAATATGAACAGGAAGTGAGTTATGAATTTTTGAAAGTCCGACTTTTGCCCTTTTTTGCATGTTTACAGGGGTCATTCTTTTGCACCCTGATCCTAAAGGCTTCATCTGATTGCCTTAAAATTCTGTCTGTAGCATCTTAAGACCTGGGACAAACACTGGGGCTAAAATTTTTTGTTTCCGCAATACTATATGACGGGGGCGGGGCTTCGAAGTTTTCACTTAAGATTTCCTTCGCCGCAATGGACAAAATGCTTAATAACTCTCTTGCACATGCTGCTAAAAATCCAAAACTTCACATGTACATCAAGAGTCGGTACCTGAAGACATCTATATGTTTATATTCTGTTATACACCTTGCGCCAATCAATATCATTTTTTACATTTTGACGTCCTGCACGGTGCCCTTTTAACGAATCCGATTGAAAATTGGCTAGAAAAGACTCAAGACATTGATCTTACTCTATCCCTATTTTTGTGACTTTCCTTCGAAGGGCGTGGCTATTACGGTGCCGCAGAGTCTGATTATTCTCCGTGGCAACAAAAGTTCCTGCAAAATGATTCAGATGATCCATCTTCTCGAAATTTTTCACATTTGAGGATATTCAGGCCCTGAAGACGGCTGCCAACTTATTTTTGATCGGATGAGTGTTTAGGCCTTGAGGATGTCACAATACGAAAGTCTTTCGCCTTCTTCAGAGTGTCACATGATGGTGTCTTGTGGCCCGTCTTTATCAGCTGATGTTCCATGAGGGCGTGACTTACCTGTCACAAGAATGAAGGCAAGTCACGCCCCCCGCTGTCCGTTCACTCCGCCAAGATGCTGCTCCAGGTGGTAGAGAGGATGAAGGCTCCCTTGTCTCTGTTCATGGTTTTTATGCCTCGCTTGCAGATCTCAATGGCCTCTCTGATCCAGCGCTGTTGTTTGTTCTCTTCGGTGCGGATGACCCTGCCCTTCTCCCGGTCCATGATGTGGTTTTCCCTTTTGCAGTGGTCAGTGATTGCTGATTTGTAATGTTCATGTTGTGCTTGTTCTTTTACTGCTCTGATTTTTCATTTTTTTGACAGGTAAGTCACACCCTCATGGAACATCAGCTGATAAAGACGGGTCTCAAGACACCATCATGCGACACTCTGAAGAAGGCGAAAGACTCGCCGAAACATGTCAGGTAAAAAATTAACCTAAAACATAATTGTCTGCTTTTAATGAATCAGTCAAATATCAATAATAAGAAGACAAAATGAACCTAATACAAATAAATGAATGCTTAATAACGCCCCTGCACATGCTCCTAAAAATCCAAACCTTCACCTGTAAATAAAACGTCCCGACCTGAAGACATCTTAATGTTATTATTTTGTTATACACACAGCGCCGCCAAGTGGAATCAAAAATTTGTTTTTATTTTAATTTTCACGTACTGCACGGTGCCCTTTTGACGAATCCGACTGAAAATTAGTCAGAAAAGACTCAAGACAATGATCTTACTCTGTGCCGAATTTTGTGACGTTTTGGCAAAAGGCGTGGCTATTACGGTGCTGAAAAATCCGATTGTACTTTGTGGCAACAAAAGCTCCGGCAACATGACTCAGATGATCCTATCTTCTCGAAGTTGTACACATTTGAGGATACTTCAGCCCTGAAGACATCTACCAACTTATTTTTCATCGTAGTAGTAGCGCCACCAACTGGTAAAAGCTAATACAAGTTATTTTCTTGGATGTTTTTCTCCGTGCAACTCAACAAGGTCGCCCTCATATATGCTCGGATGACTGTTTCGGCCATGAGGATGTCACAATACGAAATTCATCCTTTTTCGTGAAAAGTTGTGGGAGTGGCATTGCACTGTTCGGCAATAAAACAACGCTGATTATGAGGTTCTAAATATGAACGACAACTCGTGAAACTTTACACACACATCAGGCAGAGCAAATTTATCAATATTTTATACGTTAGTTGTGCAGCTTTTTTGAAATGGCTCGCCATGGCCCTCGAGAAAAGTTAAAAAAAGAATAGAATAGAAATAGAAATCCCTTTATTGTCATTGTACTCAAGTGTGCAACGAGATTAGAGGGCTCCCCTCTCCAGTGCAATACAACAATAATACAGACAATATATAAATTAGATAAATAAATACGACAGTGCAATGGAATTCAGTACTGAATAGGGCATATAGAAACACATCACAATGCTGTTTTGCAAGGTTAGGGTGGTCTCGTGTGTGTGTGTGAGAGTTCAGTATGGAGATGGCTCTCGGAAAGAAACTGTTTCTCAGTCTATTGGTCCTTGATTTGATGCATCTGTAGCGCCTGCCAGAGGGCAACAGGTCGAACAGGTGTGAGTTTGGGTGGGTATTGTCTTTGACGATGTTGAGAGCCCTTCTGAGGCACCGGGCGGTGTAGATGTCCGACAGCGAGGGGAGAGGGCAGCCAATAATCCTTTGCGCTGTTTTGACTGTCCTCTGGAGCCTCACTCTGTCCGCCTCAGTGCAGCCGCTGTACCAGGTGGAGACACAGTACGTCAGCAGGCTCTCGATGGACGAGTGGTAGAAGGCCAGCAGCAGCTTCCTGTCCAGGTTGAATTTCCTGAGGACTCTCAGGAAGTGCAGACGTTGGCGGACCTTCTTTACCACTGCTGTGGTGTTGTGACTCCAAGAAAGGTCATCGGAGATCTGTACTCCCAGGAACTTGAACGTGTGGACCCTCTCCACACACACGCCTTCGATGCAGAGGGGGGGCGGCAGCGTCTTGTTCCTCCTGAAGTCGACGACAATCTCCTTTGTTTTAGCAGAGTTAAGGTGCAGTCTGTTGTCCTTGCACCAAGTTGTCAGTCTCCCTACCTCCTCTCTATAGGCTGTCTCGTCACCTTCCGAGATCAGACCGACCACTGTCGTGTCGTCAGCAAACTTGACGATGGTGTTGTTGCCGTGGGCCGGGCTGCAGTCGTAGGTGTAGAGGGCGTACAGGAGAGGGCTCAGCACGCATCCTTGGGGGGAACCGGTGCTCAGCATGAGGGTGGAGGACGTGTAGGGGCCGAGCAACACAGTCTGGGGTCTGTTGGTCAGAAAGTCCTTAATCCAGATGCGTGTGAGGGCAGGGAGGCCGAGAGTGTCCAGTTTGGCGACGAGGATGTCTGGGATGATCGTGTTGAATGCCGAGCTGTAGTCCACAAAGAGCATCCTTGCATAGCTCCGCTGTTGTTCCAGGTGGCCCAGCACAACATGCAGAGCAGCCCTGGTTGAGTGTTTCACCTCGCTTTTTGTAAATTTTATGGAGTACAGTGAACCCTCGGTTATCGCGGTTAATGGGGACCGAGACCACCCGCGAAAACTGAAAATCCGCGAAGTAGCGGCGCACCTTCAAAAATGCTTAAAAAAAAAATACAATATATATAATAAATATATAAATATATATATATATATATATATATATATATATATATATATACGGGGAGAGAGAGAGTGAAATTCATGTTATAACAAAAAAAACAAATTATTATTAAAACGTATTATTTTTTTATTCCCCAGCCATTCTTTTTGTATTTATTTAATTACTCAGACTTTTACCTGCTGGTACGCCGTCTGGTGTGCCCTGTGAAATGAAAGGTGCCATTCTTTATTTATTTATTTATTTATTCATTTATTCATTCATAACTGACAGCTTCGCGCTCCGCTCGTGCCCGGGCGGAAGAGGTGCTCCAATTCGGCTTAACTGTGACACACGCCCACCCTCCTCCCCCGGAGCTTCCATTCGGTTAAACTTAGGGGCCGCTTGGCACCGCCCGTGCCCGGGGAAGGTGCTCCTCTTCGGCTTACTGTGTCGCAAGCATGCCCTCCTCCTCCGGAGCTTCCATTCGGTTAAACTTAGGGGCCGCTTGGAACCGCCCGTGCCCGGGGAAGGTGCTCCTCTTCGGCTTACTGTGACGCGAGCATGCCCTCCTCCTCCGGAGCTTCCATTCGGTTAAACTTAGGGGCCGCTTGGCACCGCCCGTGCCCGGGGAAGGTGCTCCTCTACGGCTTAACTGCCACGCACGCCGGCCGGAGCTCTGGTACGGTCCGAACCGCGCGAAACGTCGCCACCGATCGTGTCCGGGGGAACGTGCTCTTCTTCGTCCACTCTTCTCTTCGCCCACGCTCTTCTTCGGCGCACGCCGGCCGTCTAACCGCTCCAGCGCCCCGTCGTGCCGCTCGGCGAAACTACAATGCCCCCGAATATTTTTCATACCCGCGAAGCACTGAACCCGCGAAAGGTGAACCGCGAAGTAGCGAGGGTTCACTGTATGTATAAGACCAAGACCTACAAAAAAGTCTCTTGGAGCAATGAGCTAGGTTTTACAGGAAGTCGGCCATTTTGAATTTATTAAAAGGGGGCGGGTCACCACAATGGACTTTGTGTAGAAATTATTATTGGGGCCCGAGCCGCGACCGCGGCGAGGTCCCTATTGTTTATGTAGAAATTATTATTAGGGCCCGAGCAGCGACCGCTACGAGGTCCCCATTGTTTTTGTGGAAATTATTATTATTATTATTATTCGGGCCCGAGCAGTGACCGCTGCGAGGTCCCTATTGTTTTTCTAGAAATTGTTATTAGGGCCCGAGCTGCGACGGCTGCCACATTGTTTGCCCTGGTTGTTTCAGTTAATAAATTCCCTTCACGTTACTGACCTCTCTGCCTCCTCGCCTTTTGGGTCCACCTCCTCCTCGCCGACCGGCGAGTCCTGACAGAATGACCCGACCAAAGAAGGACCCAGCGAGAGGCTCACGGCGGCGTCATGGATATTCAGGCCCTGAAGACGGCTGCCAACTTATTTTTGATCGCAGTGGTAGCGCCACCAACTGGTTAAAACAAATACAAATTATTTTCGTTGATGTTTTTCTCCGGGCAGGTTCACAAAATCTACCTTATATTTGCTCGGATGAGTGTTTAGGCCTTGAGGATGTCACAATACGAAAGTCTTTCGCCTTCTTCAGAGTGTCACATGATGGTGTCTTGTGACCCGTCTTTATCAGCTGATGTTCCATGAGGGCGTGACTTACCTGTCACAAGAATGAAGGCAAGTCACGCCCCCCGCTGTCCGTTCACTCCGCCAAGATGCTGCTCTAGGTGGTAGAGAGGATGAAGGCTCCCTTGTCTCTGTTCATGGTTTTTATGCCTCGCTTGCAGATCTCAATGGCCTCTCTGATCCAGCGCTGTTGTTTGTTCTCTTCGGTGCGGATGACCCTGCCCTTCTCCCGGTCCATGATGTGGTTTTCCCTTTTGCAGTGGTCAGTGATTGCTGATTTGTAATGTTCATGTTGTTGTCCATGACGCCGCCGGACGGACAACCCCCCTCAGCCTGCCGACCAACCCCGTGTCCTTCAAGTAGGTTCCATTTTCCGCTCGACGTCTGTTTCTCCCCTTTTGCCCCCCGATTACAGCACCGATTACCAGCCTGTCATACCCCCTCACCTGATCATAGATTCGGATTACGAGGACGATTTTGAGCACCAAGCCCTTTCACCCCCTCACGGTTCGAGTAAGTCCGGTCACGAGTTTGATTTTGAGCACCTTGCCCCTCACATTTTTTCCGATCCAGATCACGACTATGATTTTGAATATATTGCCACTCTCTTAGTCGCTCAGCGCAACGCGGAGTTATTTTTGAGCCGTCACCTTCCTCCCCCCGAGCCATTTGAGTTTTTCGCGACCACCTCCCACTCCCCCTCGCGCGCTTCACGTCCCAAATCCCGGAAGTCACGGTCACGTCGCGCACATCGTTCACCATCAGTTTCAGCACCGGATCACGCTCCCCTGGCGTCTCCTAGCTCGCGTTCACCAGCCCCCGCAGTCACGGTCCCTCAGGTCTCCCGTTTTCCTGATTCCCTATGGCGGCAGGCTGACAGGGATCAGGGCCCCCGGTTCGGCTGTGCCCGGATCGACTGCTGCGCCCGGCCCGCTGTCGCCTCCACGCCTGCAGCAGTGACCAATGCAGCTCCCGCTGCACGGACCCCGCCGCCTCCATGCGAGCCGCAGCCTCCAGAGTCCCGTGCCGACTCCTCGAAGGCGGCCGAGCCCCGTTCCGGCTCCCCGCCAGCTGCTGAGCCCTGTCCCGGCTCCCCGCCAGCTGCTGAGCCCAGTCCCGGCTCCCCGCCAGCTGCTGAGCCCTGTCCCGGCTCCCCGCCAGCTGCTGAGCCCTGTCCCGGCTCCCCGCCAGCTGCTGAGCCCTGTCCCGGCTCCCCGCCAGCTGCTGAGCCCAGTCCCGGCTCCCCGCCAGCTGCTGAGCCCAGTCCCGGCTCCCCGCCAGCTGCTGAGCCCAGTCCCGGCTCCCCGCCAGCTGCTGAGCCCAGTCCCGGCTCCCCGCCAGCTGCTGAGCCCAGTCCCGGCTCCCCGCCAGCTGCTGAGCCCAGTCCCGGCTCCCCGCCAGCTGCTGAGCCCAGTCCCGGCTCCCCGCCAGCTGCTGAGCCGTGTCCCGGCTCCCCGTCAGCGGCCGAGCCCCGTCCCGGGGCCCCAATGGCGATCCCAGCTCCCGATCCAGCGGAGCACGCTGTGCGCCCGAACCAAGTTCACGTTCAGGCGGAGCACATCCTGCCCCCGACCCAAGTTCACGTTCACGCGGAGCCCGTCCGGCGTCCGTCCCTAGTTCACGTTCAGGCGGAGCACGCTGTGCGTCCGTCCCAAGCTCACGTTCAGGCGGAGCACGCTGTGCGTCCGTCCCAAGCTCACGTTCAGGCGGAGCACGTTGTGCGTCCGTCCCAAGTCCACGTTCAGGGGAAGCACACCCTGCTTCCGACCCAGGTTCACGTTCAGGAGGAGCACGCTGCGCGTCCGTCCCAAGCTCACGTTCCGGCGGAGCACGTTGTGCGTCCGTCCCAATCCCATGTTCCGGTGGGGCACGCCTTGCCTCCGCTCCAAGCTCACGTTTTGGCAGAACACGGCCCGCAGCCGTCACTCCCGGTCCCTGCACCCGTGGTGGACGACGAGCAGTCGCCTGCCGTATCGGTCCCAGCGGCGCCTGATGAAGCGCCGCCGCTCCCGGTCCCGGTGCCTGCGATGGACGACGGTCCGCCGCCGAGTCACGCCTCAGCCTCGGCGACGCACGACGACCCACCATCGCACCCCGCTCTGGCCTCGGCAGCATCCGACGACCCGTCGCCACTGCTCGCCTTGGCTCCGGCACAACGCTCGACGACCCACGGCCGCTCCTGGTTTCTGCCTCGGCGGTGGACGGCGACCCACCGCCGCTCCACATTCTTGTCTCGGCAGGGGTCGACGACCAGCCGCCGCTCCCGGTTCCGGTGCCCGCGATGGACGACGGTCCGCCGCCGCGTCACGCCTCAGTCTCGGCGACGCACGAGGACCCACCACCGCGCCCCGCTCTGGCCGCGGCAGCATCCGACGACCCGTCGCCACTGCTCGCCTTGGCCCCGGCGGCGCTCGACGGCCCGCGGCCGCTCTTGGTTCCTGCCTCGGCGGTGGACGACGACCCACCGCCGCTCCATGTTCTTGTCTCGGCAGGGATCGACGACCAGCCGTCGCTCCGCGTTCCTGTGTCGGCGGGGTTCAACGATGGGCCGCCGCCCCACGTTCCGGTCTCGGCGGTGTTCGACGACCAGCCGCCGCTCCACGTTCCTGACGCGGCGGGGTTCGACGACCAGCCGTCGCTCCACGTTCCGGTCTCGGCGACGCTCGACGACCAGCCGCCGCTCCACGCTCCCGCCTCGGCGGGGCTCGACGACCAGCCGCCGCTCCACGCTCCCGCCTCGGCGGGGCTCGACGACCAGCCGCCGCTCCACGTTCCGGTCTCGGCGACGCTCGACGACCAGCCGCCGCTCCACGCTCCCGCCTCGGCGGGGCTCGACGACCAGCCGCCGCTCCACGTTCCTGTCTCGGCGACGCTCGACGACCAGCCGCCGCTCCGCGTTCCTGACTCGGCGGGGTTCGACGACCAGCCGCCGCTCCGCGTTCCTGACTCGGCGGGGCTCGACGACCAGCCGCCGCTCCGCGTTCCTGACTCGGCGGGGCTCGACGACCAGCCGCCGCTCCGCGTTCCTGTCTCGGCGGGGCTCGACGACCAGCCGCCGCTCCACGTTCCTGTCTCGGCGGGGCTCGACGACCAGCCGCCGCTCCGCGTTCCTGTCTCGGCGGGGCTCGACGACCAGCCGCCGCTCCACGTTCCTGTCTCGGCGGGGCTCGACGACCAGCCGCCGCTCCACGTTCCTGTCTCGGCGGGGCTCGACAATCTGCCGCCGCTCCACGTTCCTGTCTCGGCAGGGTTCAACGACCAGCCGCCGCGCCACGTTCCTGACTCGGCGACGTTCCATGGCCTGCCGCCGCTCCTCGCCCCAGCTCCATCAGCGGACTTCATGTGGCGTTCGGGTCGTTCCGGACGTCCGCCTGAATGGCCCCAATGGGACGCACTGGCCTGGCCACCCTCACGGCCCCCTGAAGGGTCACGAAAAGACTCGCTGGTCTGGCCTCCCGGGAATCCGCCAGACCGGTCTCGATCACGGGTCGTTGACCCACCTCCCGACCCCTTCCGCCCACCCTCGTTCTTAGACGGGGTTCAACGATGGGCCGCCGCCCCACGTTCCGGTCTCGGCGGTGTTCGACGACCAGCCGCCGCTCCACGTTCCTGACGCGGCGGGGTTCGACGACCAGCCGTCGCTCCACGTTCCGGTCTCGGCGACGCTCGACGACCAGCCGCCGCTCCACGCTCCCGCCTCGGCGGGGCTCGACGACCAGCCGCCGCTCCACGCTCCCGCCTCGGCGGGGCTCGACGACCAGCCGCCGCTCCACGTTCCGGTCTCGGCGACGCTCGACGACCAGCCGCCGCTCCACGCTCCCGCCTCGGCGGGGCTCGACGACCAGCCGCCTCTCCACGTTCCTGTCTCGGCGACGCTCGACGACCAGCCGCCGCTCCGCGTTCCTGACTCGGCGGGGTTCGACGACCAGCCGCCGCTCCGCGTTCCTGACTCGGCGGGGCTCGACGACCAGCCGCCGCTCCGCGTTCCTGACTCGGCGGGGCTCGACGACCAGCCGCCGCTCCGCGTTCCTGTCTCGGCGGGGCTCGACGACCAGCCGCCGCTCCACGCTCCCGCCTCGGCGGGGCTCGACGACCAGCCGCCGCTCCACGCTCCCGCCTCGGCGGGGCTCGACGACCAGCCGCCGCTCCACGTTCCGGTCTCGGCGACGCTCGACGACCAGCCGCCGCTCCACGCTCCCGCCTCGGCGGGGCTCGACGACCAGCCGCCGCTCCA